>NC_137098.1:71876316-71886316 GCF_949357685.1 Gobio gobio | reverse complement strand
GGCAGAGCCCGGCGGACACAGAGGGGACAAACCGAGGGCGGAGCTGAGCGGAGGGCGTGCACCTGAGACCCGCAGGGACGGGTTGATTGACAGCTGTCAGACTCGCGAGTCGCAAAGATGGAGAATGACTGGAGTGACTCCAGCTTTGCAACAGAGCGGTCATTTCTCCTACCTTCAACTGAAGTGGAGGAGGGTGGATTGTCTGTAGACATAAACCCGGAGCCTCATCAATGCGAGCCGCAGCTCAAACTGCGTTAACTCCCGCTGCTGACGATACTAGTGAAGCAGCCGCGCAAGAGAACTGACCTAATCTATCTGCGTCCGCGGCAACCACTTGCGTGTCAGGGTTTGAAAGCGCGTCTCATGTATGAAAATTATCTGTACACATGACGGGCGGCAATAAAATCGCAAGAAAAGCCTAACGTGTACTGACAACTTCATTATTTAACCGTATTTTCTTCAATACAATGTTAAAGCATGTGTCAAGTGAGTTTCATTCATAATGTTTCCACTTCATGTAATATGACAGTTCATACTGGAGTAAAGCCGTTCTCATCATGTGATTGGGGGAAACATTTCTGAGGGCGTGGTGAGCTCGTGCCAGGGGCGCGGATAGTGAGCCGTTGGAGGTACCATCCTACGTCACGATGTACCACAACGTCCAATAGGAAAATTCAACTGCAGTAGCCACCGTTCAACCTTAGGAGGGCAGCACTTTGGCGGTTTTACACCATATTTTATAGAATTAAAACACTTTATACTCAAATGTCAAAACATTTACTCGAATCAATGAACAGCATTAATAAAGCCCCAGTATTACAGATCATTAACTAAAAAAAGTTGGTTTAGGGTTTAGTTACCCTTTAACACAAATTGAAAATGTATCTAAAAAAAAATTGGGCTCTAAAAATTTAATACCTCGTCAGATGACGTTTACTACTTTTTAATACTTTTTAATGGCCTTAATTTTGGCTAATTTCATTTACTACCTAGTGAGTGAGTGAGTGAGTGAGTGAGTGAGTGAGTGAGTGAGTGAGAGAGTGAGTGCGTGAGTGAGTGCGTGCGTGTGAGTGAGTGAGTGAGTGAGTGAGTGAGTGAGTGAGTGAGTGAGTGAGTGAGTGAGTGTGAGTGAGTGAGTGAGAGAGTGCGTGAGTGAGTGAGTGAGTGAGTGAGTGAGTGAGTGAGTGAGTGAGTGAGTGAGTGAGTGTGAGTGAGTGAGTGAGAGAGTGCGTGAGTGAGTGAGTGAGTGAGTGAGTGAGTGAGTGAGTGAGTGAGTGAGTGAGTGTGAGTGCGAGTGCGTGAGTGCGTGCGTGTGAGTGAGTGAGTGAGTGAGTGAGTGTGTGAGAGAGTGAGTGCGTGAGTGAGTGCGTGCGTGTGAGTGAGTGAGTGAGTGTGAGTGAGTGAGTGAGTGAGTGAGTGAGTGTGAGTGAGTGAGTGAGAGAGTGCGTGCGTGTGAGTGAGTGAGTGAGTGAGTGAGTGAGTGAGTGTGTGTGTGAGTGAGTGAGTGTGTGTGTGTGTGAGTGCGTGAGTGCGTGAGTGAGTGAGTGTGAGTGAGTGAGTGAGTGAGTGTGAGTGAGTGAGTGAGTGAGTGAGTGAGTGAGTGAGTGTGAGTGAGTGAGTGAGTGTGTGTGTGTGTGTGTGTGAGTGTGTGAGTGCGTGAGTGAGTGAGTGTGAGTGAGTGAGTGAGTGAGTGAGTGTGAGTGAGTGAGTGAGTGAGTGAGTGAGTGAGTGAGTGAGTGAGTGAGTGAGTGTGTGAGTGTGTGAGTGCGTGAGTGAGTGAGTGTGAGTGAGTGAGTGAGTGAGTGAGTGAGTGAGTGAGTGAGTGAGTGAGTGAGTGTGAGTGAGTGAGTGAGTGAGTGAGTGAGTGTGTGAGTGTGTGAGTGAGTGTGAGTGAGTGAGTGAGTGAGTGAGTGAGTGAGTGTGTGAGTGTGTGAGTGAGTGAGTGAGTGTGAGTGAGTGAGTGAGTGAGTGAGTGTGTGAGTGTGTGAGTGAGTGAGTGAGTGAGTGAGTGAGTGAGTGAGTGAGTGAGTGAGTGAGTGAGTGAGTGTGAGTGAGTGAGTGAGTGAGTGAGTGAGTGAGTGAGTGAGAGAGTGAGTGCGTGAGTGAGTGCGTGCGTGCGTGTGAGTGAGTGAGTGAGTGAGTGAGTGTGGTTGCCGTGACGACGTTCTGAACAGACGCACTAGTTATGAGCTCCTGTTAATTCACAAAAAGTACTGCTGTTAATTAAGGTAAAAACTCAAAAACCTGTGTTTAACCGGTGTTTAACACTTATAGAAGTGTAAAACTACAGAAAAGACGCGAAATACGCAAGAAAAACTTCAGTCGCTTCATTGAAAGAGCCGCAACTGCGGGTTACAGTATCAGCAGCGGCCGAGAGACAGAGAGAGAGAGAGAGAGAGAGCGCGCAGCAGACACACAGCTGACCGCGATCACCAGCGCGAACACAACAAGAGAGAAATACATCAGCACAAGAATACAGTACGTTAAAGAGAAGATTAAGAGAAGATTAAGAAGATTTGTGATATATTACTATTTGTTTTTTTATTAATAACAACTGCCGACATCATCCCAACTGTCAATAACGGACGCATTCAGCGGTTGCCATGGAGATCGTTTATCCTGCCGGCATTAAAGGAGATCAGAGAAAAGCGTTCAAACAGTCAGTGTTACACGAACACCCTGAAGCACTTTATGTTGATTTGACTTCTCAAAATCAGAAGACAAATCTGATTTTCTATACAGAGAGGAGCCACATTTGGAAAAGTGCTATTAGTAACTATTTCCCTTACACTAAGAAAAGGGGAATCTGTAAAGGTTGCCAGATCAATGTTTTTGACTCAGCTGAGCACTCCACACAGATCCAAACCATCAATCTCTACAACAGTGGAATGGTCTTAATTCAAGGGAATGAAGCTAGTCTCCATGCTTTCGAGAAATCATTTCCCCTTTTAAAACAGACAGTCCGGGGGGAAAGTGCTTGCACCAAGGAGGAATCTGAAGAGGAGAACGAACTGATGCTCTACTCTCCAGTCAGCACATCTCCTGCTCCATTCGATGCACTGATGTTTGAGCAGGACACACACACATCCTGTTATCTCCGCTGTCTCCCTGAGAAAATGGCTCTTCTAGAGATGGAGCTGTCAGAATTAAAACAGCTTATTCTTAGCCGTCCAGATGAGTCCACTATCAATAATCTCAAGGCTGAAATTAAGGATTTGCACAACATCAACATGAAAATGAAGACTGAAATGTCAAAAATGAAAGAGGACTCAGTGCAGAGAGAAAGAAAGTTAGAGCGAAACATCCAAGAGTTGAAAGAAAAGCTGGAAGAGCAGAATGCAGTGTGTTTTCAGCTTAAAAACAATGAAAGTGAATCAGCCAACAACATGAGCACTGAGAGCGATCCCCAACTCCAGCATGAAGTGCCGTCACACAGCTCTACAGCTCCAGACCTCGCTCACACACAGCCAGCCTCCCACAGGACACCAGTAGTTCTTCTGATGGACTCCATTGGAAAACACATAGAGCCAGAGAAACTGTTCCCCAGACAGAGAGTCCTCGCGCTCCACTGCAGGAACACAGATCGTGCCCATCAGCTGCTCACTACAGAGGAACTCGGCAGCCCACAATGCATCATCATCCATTCAGGCACGAATGACCTCCACAGCCTACAGGAAGGCACAGCCAAGGCTATGTATGAGATGGCAGAGAAAGCCTCACAGACGTTCCCCACTACACGTGTGTTGGTCTCCACTCTGCTCCCACGGCTCGACGTCCCTCCCTGGGTGATCGATCAGATCAATGAAGAGCTCCGTCACACCTGCTCCGGTCTGCCCAACGTCCACCTGGTCCCCCACAGCTCTATAAGACCATGGCACCTGCAGGACGGCCTCCACCTCAACCAGGATGGAGTCAGGATTTTCGCTAAATCTATTAAGGATGTTGCCCTTGGACGCTTCCCAACAACTGGCTACAGAGGAACTAAAAGACATCAGATGAGACTGCAGCCGTTTGATCCATCTGGACCTTCATCTCACTCCAGACCTCCACAAGACCTCCAGAGACGGCCCCTGACTTCAAGAGCGTCTCACAGACATCAAGAGAGACAACTCTACGCCGAAGCCCCACCCCGGCCCCATCCACCTGTGCCGTCCCAGCAGAGGCGGAGCTACGCCCAGGTAGTGTCCCAGCAGAGGCGGAGCTACGCCCAGGTAGTGTCCCAGCAGAGGCGGAGCTACGCCCAGGTAGTGTCCTAGCAGCCCTCCTCATCAGCTCAGGAACTCTCCTCCAGTGATGTGGGGGATATTAAACAACTGCTGCATCTCCTCTGCAACAAAATGCTCAACTAACATGCACAAAATCAATTTATACCACAGCTGATGACATCATCTATATAATTGGTTAATTAACATTCACAACACATTGATTTTTACCATTGTGATTTATTTATTTATCTATTTATTCATTCATTCTTTAATTCATTTTTGAATCCTTATTCATACTTAAGATTTATTTATAACTTAATGGGTTTTACTTCTGTTATACTTGCCCTACTATTACTATTACCTGTTTTCCTTATTTTATTTTACTCTCAATTTATTTATATTTTATTATTACTATTTTTATTTATTTATTGTAAGAGGTTTTTAGTTTTGCCTTCAGATAAACAGCAGTACTTTAATCTCTGAAAAATGTTAAATCTTAGCTTTTGGAATATCCAGGGTTTGTGCTCTAAAACATTTGGATTGAAAAGCACAAACACAGAATTCTTGAATAGCATCACAAATGTTGACATATTGATCCTAATAGAAACCTGGTGTAGATCTGATGTGTCCACTCAGTGTCCAGCAGGTTACTCTGAGATCATACTGCCCTCCGACAAACTCAACTCAGTACATCGTGGCAGAGATTCTGGAGGATTAGTTATGTGGATAAAAAATTATCTTGCCCCTTTTACATCTCCAGTACAGCAAGGCAAAAATCGCATATGGTTAAAACTGGATAAAAGCTTTGGAATTCTGGCCAAAGACCTTTTTATCTGTGGAATTTATATCCCCCCATTAGATTCTCCATATTACGACGACGAGATATTTCACACTTTACAGGGAGAAATTCACCAATACCAAACCCAGGGGAAAATTTGGCCCCACTTTGTAATAGGTGGCCTTAACTACTATGTACTTACATCAAAAAATAAGTACAATGTACTTACTGTGTTCAAATTGTATTGCAAAACACCTTTGCTGATATTGAGGTGAGATACGGGTAGGGTTTGGGACAGGTGTGGTGGTATGGGTCAGTTTAAGGGTAGGGTTAGGGACAGGTGTGGTGGTGTGGGTCAGTTTAAGGGTAAAGTTAGGGACAGGTGTGGTGGTGTGGGTCAGTTTAAGGGTAGGGTTAGGGACAGGTGTGGTGGTGTGGGTCAGTTTAAGGGTAGGGTTAGGGACAGGTGTGGTGGTGTGGGTCAGTTTAAGGGTAGGGTTAGGGACAGGTGTGGTGGTATGGGTCAGTTTAAGGGTAGGGTTAGGGACAGGTGTGGTGGTGTGGGTCAGTTTAAGGGTAGGGTTAGGGACAGGTGTGGTGGTGTGGGTCAGTTTAAGGGTAGGGTTAGGGACAGGTGTGGTGGTGTGGGTAAGTTTAAGGGTAGGGTTAGGGACAGGTGTGGTGGTGTGGGTCAGTTTAAGGGTAGGGTTAGGGACAGGTGTGGTGGTGTGGGTCAGTTTAAGGGTAGGGTTAGGGACAGGTGTGGTGGTGTGGGTCAGTTTAAGGGTAGGGTTAGGGACAGGTGTGGTGGTGTGGGTAAGTTTAAGGGTAGGGTTAGGGACAGGTGTGGTGGTGTGGGTCAGTTTAAGGGTAGGGTTAGGGACAGGTGTGGTGGTGTGGGTAAGTTTAAGGGTAGGGTTAGGGACAGGTGTGGTGGTGTGGGTCAGTTTAAGGGTAGGGTTAGGGACAGGTGTGGTGGTGTGGGTCAGTTTAAGGGTAGGGTTAGGGACAGTTGTGGTGGTGTGGGTCAGTTTAAGGGTAGGGTTAGGGACAGGTGTGGTGGTGTGGGTAAGTTTAAGGGTAGGGTTAGGGACAGGTGTGGTGGTATGGGTCAGTTTAAGGGTAGGGTTAGGGACAGGTGTGGTGGTGTGGGTCAGTTTAAGGGTAGGGTTAGGGACAGGTGTGGTGGTGTGGGTCAGTTTAAGGGTAGGGTTAGGGACAGGTGTGGTGGTGTGGGTCAGTTTAAGGGTAGGGTTAGGGACAGGTGTGGTGGTGTGGGTCAGTTTAAGGGTAGGGTTAGGGACAGGTGTGGTGGTGTGGGTCAGTTTAAGGGTAGGGTTAGGTACAGGTGTGGTGGTGTGGGTCAGTTTAAGGGTAGGGTTAGGGACAGGTGTGGTGGTGTGGGTCAGTTTAAGGGTAGGGTTAGGGACAGGTGTGGTGGTGTGGGTAAGTTTAAGGGTAGGGTTAGGGACAGGTGTGGTGGTGTGGGTCAGTTTAAGGGTAGGGTTAGGGACAGGTGTGGTGGTATGGGTCAGTTTAAGGGTAGGGTTAGGGACAGGTGTGGTGGTGTGGGTCAGTTTAAGGGTAGCGTTTGGGACAGGTGTGGTGGTGTGGGTCAGTTTAAGGGTAGCGTTTGGGACAGGTGTGGTGGTGTGGGTCAGTTTAAGGGTAGGGTTAGGGACAGGTGTGGTGGTGTGGGTCAGTTTAAGGGTAGGGTTAGGGACAGGTGTGGTGGTGTGGGTCAGTTTAAGGGTAGGGTTAGGTGTAAGGGAAGTGTCAACTGTGTAATTACAAATGTAACTACATAAATTAATTACAGATGTAATTACATGCAGGTATTTTTTTAAATGTAAGTACAATGTAAAAACATGTATGTACACAATAAGTGCATTGTATCAAATTATTAATTAAAATGTTAGTACATGGTAGTTAAGGCCACCTAATATAAAGTGGGTCCGAAAATTTTGTTATGTGGAGATTTAAATGCTCGTACTGGTTTAGAACAAGATTACATTGATAATTCAGGAGATAAACATCTGTTCACACAAATGCCCCGCGATCTCTTTAATTCCCTGCCCAGAAGAAATAACCAGGATACTGGAGTCAATAGACATGGGAAGGAGGTAGCCCATCTGTGTCAAACCTTAGGTCTTTATATCCTGAACGGTAGAATCAAAGGAGATTCCAGTGGTCACTTTACCTACAGCTCAAATCTCGGGAACAGCGTTGTAGATTATGCCCTATCAAATCTAAGCCCCTCCAATTTCAGAGCATTTACTATCAAAGTCCAGTCTCCCCTGTCTGATCACAGCCAGATCAATGTTTCCATTAAAGGTGAAAACATCAGACCAAGAGAAATGCATAGAGAGCCGATTCATTTATATAAACTCAACACACCATATAGATGGACTCATAGCACTGCTGAAACATATATTAATGTATTAAAGTCAAGTCAAATAGTCAATTCCATAACAATGTTTAGTAATTCAATATATGAAAATAACCGGAAGGGAATTGATTTAGCAATTAAACATATTAATGTCCTTTTTGAAAATATAGCAAAAACAGCTCATTTAAATAAATTGACACCATATAAACACAAAAACTCTACAAAACAAAAACCTTCTGAAAAATGGTTTGACCATGACTGTAAAAGAATCAGACAAGAGCTAAGATTAATTTCAAACCAAAAACACAAAGATCCAGTCAATTCTGAGTTACGCTTAAAACACTCAGACCTTCTGAAACAGTACAAACACACACTGAGACAGAAGAAACTGGATTATTACAACAACACGCTTCAGAAGATTGAACACACAGTTGATCAGGGCCAGTTCTGGAGTATGTGGAACAGTTTAAATGCTACAAAGCCACAAGAATTAGCCATACAAGATGGTCAGATTTGGAAAGATTACTTTGAGAACATCTATACCCACCAAACTGACCCTTTAAATAATCCCAACCAATTAAAAATCCTTGAAAAATTAAATGCTCTTGAGTCATGCATCAAAAACAACCAAAATCCACTAGATTACCCAATAACCCCACAAGAACTCAGCGGAAAACTGAAATCCCTCAAATCTAATAAATCCTGTGGCCCCGACAATATAAAGAATGAGATGCTTAGAAACAGCTCTCCTGAACTTCAGAACGCTTTGCTCAAACTGTTCAACTTGATTCTGACTTCAGGTGTTTTTCCAGAGGTCTGGAATACAGGGCTCATCTCTCCCATCTTTAAAAGTGGAGATAAAACAGATCCTGATAACTACAGAGGAATCTGTGTAACCAGCTGTTTGGGAAAAGTATTTTGTTCTATAGTCAACTCTCGGATTTCATCTTTCTTAAAGCAGCACAATGTCATCAGCAAATCTCAAATTGGCTTTCTCCCCAAACATCGAACCACTGATCATATTCACACACTACACACATTAATAAACCAACACGTACACCAAAAGAAAGACGGAAAAATATTTGCTTGCTTCGTCGATTTCAGGAAGGCTTTTGATTCCATTTGGCATAAAGGATTGTTTTATAAAATCATTCAAAGTGGTATTGGGGGAAAAACATATGACTTAATTAAAAACATGTATAACAAAAATAAATGTGCAGTAAAAATTGGTCAACAAAGAACAGAATATTTTTCCCAACAGCGAGGGGTCAGACAGGGCTGCTGCCTCAGCCCGACTCTATTTAACATTTACATTAATGAACTGGCAGATCTACTGGACCAATCAGAGAGTCCAGGACTACAACTGTTCGACACACAAGTCAAATATTTACTATATGCAGACGACTTACTAATTCTGTCTAAAACACCAGAAGGTCTCCAGAACAATCTAGACATCTTAACTAAATACTGCCAGGACTGGTCCTTAGAAGTCAACTTCCAAAAATCCAAGGTCATGATATTCCAGAAGAAACCCAGAAATCTGGAACATAAACATACATTTACAGTAAACAACACCACAATTCAACACACTTTACATTATAATTATCTTCGTCTGGTTTTAACACCCACTGGAAACTTCAAATTAGCAATTCAAACATTACTTGCAAAAGCCCGCAGAGCCCTGCACGCCATACGCATGAAATTATTTAAAATAAACATCCCCATTAGAATCTGGACAAAGATCTTTGATAGCGTAATTCTGCCCATTGCACTGTATGGAAGTGAGGTCTGGGGTCCAGTGACTAACTACAGCCATAAGGTCTGGGACAAACACCCTGTAGAAGGTCTGCATGTGGAGTTCTGTAGGAACATCCTCCACGTCCACAGAAACACACCCAACAACGCATGCAGGGCGGAGCTAGGCCGACTTCCCCTTAATCTAACCATTAAAAAAGAGCCTTGAAGTTCTGGATCCACCTACACTCAAGTTCTGAAGATGATCTTCATTTTAAAGCCCTACAAACACAGAACAGTCATCTTTGTGTAATGGTGTCAGAACTGATGAATATAGTGTATACCACTGCTCCTGTAAAACATGCAAAAATCAAAGAAATAATGAAACATGAGAAAGAGACATATATGCAGCATTGGAAACATCAAACCAAAGAGCAAAGCCGTCTCCAATGTTATCTGGGTCTAAACAGAGAGTACAGTCTGGCTAACTATCTTGTCTCAGTCAGGAACACAACACACAGAGCATTATTAACACAGTACAGACTGAGTGACCACACACTGGCCATAGAGAGAGGGCGTCATAAGAAGACGTGGCTGCCTCCAGAAGAGCGGATCTGTAGTGAGTGTAGATCAGGAGCAGTGGAGACGGAGGCACACTTCCTCCTCCACTGTGATAAATACACACCCCTCAGAGACTCACTCTATAGTCAAATCCAGCACATTATCCCTGAGTTCCAGTCACTCCATGATCCTGAAAAACTAAAGATCTTACTCGGTGAAGGACCTGCTTCCCCTTATATAGCACAGCATATCTATAAATGCCACAAATTAAGATGTACTGAGTGAACACGTCCAGATTAATAATATTATTAATATATGTATATATAAATATAA
>NC_137098.1:71868816-71871316 GCF_949357685.1 Gobio gobio | reverse complement strand
TCAAATTGGATCGGGTAAACAATGCAATTGCAATGTGAAGGATTCAGGCCGAAACGTGAGTATCATCAATTTTATTTAACACATTTATGTCTTAATCAAACCACTTTATAGCTGATCGATACACCAACATGAATAGCTCATTTAATATTTGTAAAGATAGTTTTTTCCCGAAAATATTTGTATAGCTTAGCTAGCCTTTAACCTTGGACTTTTTGTAGACAAGCCATCGTAAAATCCGATTAAAATTAAGGTAGACCAATTAAATACATCGAGTGTGTTAATATCAAAGAATCATCATTCATTTTTTAATCAGATTTACAGTTTGACCTTTTTTTTTAAATGACCTTTTATCTTAAAACTATAAATTGAATCAATTGATGTCAGATGGAGTAATTAGTTTACTTTATATAATTTATGTAGCCTACTTATAAAACTTACATATTAAAATGAATCCATGTTAATTAAACTGTGATATGAAGTTGTTGATATGAAGGATCCTGCAAATGGTGAAATAACTGTATCTGAATATATAAATATTTGAAAAAAATAAAATAAAATAAAATAAAAAAAATAATATATATATATATATATATATATATATATATATATATATATATATATATATATATATATATATATATATATATATATATATATATATATATATATATATATATATATATATATATATAAATGTATATAATATGAATAAGAAATAATGTATATAAAATAACACTAACAATAACAATAATTTTTGTTTGGCCCACAGGATGTTCTCAATGGGAAACCAAAGTGGTTCCCCCAAAGCCACGTGTGCCAGTCTACAAGGACAATAAGCAACAGCAGCCGTTCTTTTTGAACACCTCAAAGCTCTGCTGGATAAGTCTAAAACTCAACTGAACTTCACAGATGAAGTGGAGTTAATTCGTAGTTTTCTTTTCCTGAGGTGGGCCCAAACATGTTTGTCAATTGAATTGTTTCTATTATTGCCATTCATTTAGTTATTGATATGGACAGGCCATCATTCATGGCCTATGTGAGATGCAGGCATTGTCCTGGCAGGAGCTGAGGAGGTGTTCCTCAGTGGCCTAACTTATCACCCTAGGTATGCTTGTAATTTGCATTTGCAAAAAATATATAATTTATTATTTCACAATATTTTTGACAATGGCAGTTATTTTAGTGAAGTCGAGGAATTTGACAGAGCGATTGCCAAACGAATGAAAAAACAGTCACCTACCAGAAAGTAAAGTTATTATTTTACCTTATGCAATTGAAGATGAAAACTAAAGTCACTAACAAAAGTCTTTCTTACTTTTTTGTTTTCTTTGTCCTTTTTACAGCAACATGGTGTTTAGGTGATCGTTAAATAAAGTACAGAATTGTTTATTATTGGTGTTTTGTCTATTCTTATTTGAGTTAAGCTTTGCATTGCATTTGACAGCAAGGACTTGGCAAAATCAGGACGTGCGGTTTAGATAACGTCTCATGTGAACAGTCCACTGAATCTTTCAATCGGAATGAGTTTAATCGGAGTGACAAAAAAGTGCGCATGTAAACGTGGCTACTGTTACTTGTCAGTAATGGAAACACATTTGCGTAATGATGTTGTTCAGAGTAACATGAATTAGTTTTGGATAAGGCAGCTCAGCTCAGTGTGGTTGGGTTTACGTCACTCCTGCACTGTGGGACTCTGGTTCTGGGTGAGCGGAGAGACCGTGTGCTATCAGAACTGGGCGATAGATGATTCAGATCAATGTGAGTCTGCAGTGAGATCTGGAGCAGTTCAGTCTGGAGGAGATCAGCGCTGGATCAGCCGTCCTGAAAACCACACACTCAACTTCATCTGCAGCAATTATGAGTGAAGGATATGTTTGTTTTTCATGACTGATCTTTTTTTAACTGGCAAACACTTTTTCTACAGTTTTTTTACTGTTTTTATCAGATAATGTGCGTGTATCAGTACAAAGAATAAAATCTATTCAGTGATTGGTTCATGCCTACACAATAAAAAAAAGGTTCTATATAGCACCAAAAATGGTTCTTTGTCGTAATCATAGAGGAACCACTTTTGGTGCTATATAGCACCATATCTTAACATGTTCTGTATATGGTAGCGGTGCTATATAGCACCTTAGTCAAAGAACCGGTGAAGAACCTCTGAAGAACCGCTGAAGAACCGCTGAAGAACCACCGAAGAACCAAAATTGGTGCTATATAGCACTTAAAAAGGTTCCCCTATGATTACGAGCCAAGAACCATTTTTGGATCCATATAGAACCTTTTTTTTAGAGTGTATGACATCATACAAAATCCATCAATCCAAAATCCCAGCAAAGTGTCGTAAATCATCTCTAAGACTGACACTTAAGATTTAGACTACACTTCACTTAAAGTATGATTGAGATGCTTGATGGCTAACTTTTAAGCACAGCTTTGAGCCAAGATTTTTTTTACTCTAAAGTAAATTATTAGCAGTGTTCTTATGAGTAATTCTCAG
>NC_137098.1:71853816-71861316 GCF_949357685.1 Gobio gobio | reverse complement strand
ATTAAAACATTAAACAACATTAAAAATTTCTGTCTTGACAGAAATGTCAAGACAGGGTAGGTACAATGTTTTCACATGATCTCAGATCAATTTCAGAAGAGGTAAAATGTGTTTCTAAAACACCGTTTCAAACCAGCTTTAACACAAAGTTGAAATGTTCCGTTGCCCAGAGAGAACATTTACCGGATGAAAAGATACACAAGAGATGATCTGCCGTGTTTTTTCCCAGGTTTAACAAAATGACTTAAGCACCGTCACACTCGTCCGCATACATGGGGATAGAGTAAGAAATAGTAAACATTCAACTCAGGTCGCTAATATAAACAGAAAAGAGAAGAGAAAAGTTCCCTTCTATTGTTTGCCTTTCACATCTCTTACAGACAGGGGCGGACTGGGGCAAAAAAAGTGGCCCTGGACTTTCTGGCCCAAAGCGGCCCATAACAACCGGTCCGCAACACGTCAAGTCAAGTCACTTTCATTTATACAGCGCTTTTTACAACACTGATTGCTTCAAAGCAGCTTCACAGTGATAAAAGGAAATTCATTTTGATTTGAAGAAAAGTTTTTCATCTCACCATAAACTCACCAGCTCATTATGCAAAGAGCAATTTTAAACACCACTTACTAACATACAAATATAGATGCTATTTATACAGAAATATAAATGCTATCTTTTATTGAAATGCTTATCATGAACATTAATGAATGACTGGCACACTTCTTTAGGTTATAATTGGTCTTTCCTGGTGCACATGGCAATTAATAAATAATTTAGATTTTGTTTTGTTTTTTACACATTTTGCAATCTTTTCCATACAGTAAAGTTTAATATCACTAAAGTTCAATACCTACCATAAAATCAGTCCATATAAAGCAATGCTATGGTCTAAGACTTAGTATGTAGTGCAGAATGTGGACTATTTTATGGTGCCTTTCTAGTGGTTATTTGTCCTTTCAGGAGCTTGACATCTGTCATTTTGTGGAATAGAGCTCCAAAAAAATACAGCATATGAGAATGATTTCTGCAGGATCATGTGACACTGAAGACTGGAGAAATGATGATACATTCAGCTTTGATCACAGGAATACAAAAAACATTTTACTATATATTCACAACAGCTATTAGAAATTGTATTCATATTTCTTAATATTGTGTTTTTACTGTATTTTTAATCAAATAAATTCAGCCTTCTCTTTTCAAAAACATTAGTCTTAATTATTAAAAGTCGTAATTATTTCAAACTGTTGGCTAATGTGTAAAATAATGCATGTGAACTTATATTTATTTTAGTATATGACACATTCCTTCTCGGGACATGGGCTACTTGAATATGAAAGTTGCCAGTTTTACCATATTTTAGTGAAAATAATTTTGAGTTCAGTTGAGAATCAATCATTCTCAAATGACTGTGATATTACTGAAGCCTGGAAACAGATACACAAACATTCATTCTGATGCTGAAAACTGCTACGTTATGTTTATTTATGCATTGTGTGTCGAATAACGTAAATGGCATTACAATCTGAGAAATTTTAAAAGGTCAGCAGTAGTTTGCATCCCTGGAAATTAATGTGTATTGTTTAAAAATGTTTTAATCGTAAACAGTCGGGAAATATTGCTGCATTGATTCCTCAAGATCAGCTGTTTATCTTACCTCTGCTCACATTCAAGTCCCGCTCGGTTTCTGGGTAAGGGTAAAGTTTACTTCCTACCATAAGTGGTAATAACCTCAGCAGAGTGGAATTTTCATGTCCATTCCCACCAATGTTTCGTTTGGCAGTTTCATTTTGTTTAATTTTTTTTGGAGATTTGCTGAGGTTTATCAAGCCTATATGGAAATGTGCAAATTTTTTTGTTTAGATCTTCAAGGGTGAAATACTTCTTTCGAATCATTTCACTGATGCACAAGGCCAACTTAACAGGAACAATACCCTCAAACAAATCACGCAGAATATCGGGTGGGAATCCGGTAATGGGATGAAAATGCTGCAGTGCCTTGCTGAAAGCACACTGACCTACACCAAAATGGGTTACATTTTCTCCTTGCACAACATTTTGCACATGAAGATCATGGCAGGCCTTTGTTCTCATGGTAAACTCTCCTTCGGAAACTTCACTGGCCTGCATTTGATCTGTAGCACAGCAACAAAATCTACAGACATGATGTCCTCGGAAAGACTGCACAAAGCCTGCAAGACCATGAGCAGCCAATGATCTGCTGCCACAAACAACACAGTGCCCCTGATGCCCTGACCGAGACTTTCAATGAAAATACCAGCCTGCTCAAGAGTCTGCAAGTCTTTTAACAAAGGTGACAGAACACTTTCGTACCCACACTTCTGCACATCTGGTACTTTGCATAGCAGAGCTAGCTGTATGACATGTAGGCTGGATCTATACTTGCTAGGTAAATTGGCAAGTAACCAATACACCACA
The DNA here is from genome assembly GCF_949357685.1 of Gobio gobio. Taxonomy (NCBI): domain Eukaryota; kingdom Metazoa; phylum Chordata; class Actinopteri; order Cypriniformes; family Gobionidae; genus Gobio; species Gobio gobio. The sequence continues at coordinate 71,858,879 of NC_137098.1, read as the reverse complement.
CAAAGCTTGTGGATCTTTCTAGCTGTGCCTAAAGGATTTGCTAGTTCAATGTCATCCACATACAGAATCAGTGACAATTTCAGCTCTCCTGCTTCTGACAATACCTCATTTTGCTTGAAATACGTTCCGTCTTCATGAGACGTGTACATTCCAGGAGGCGATGGTTTGGCTTCTTGAATTTTCTCAAGAAGATCAGTATTTTTAAACATTGTTTGAAGCATCTGAAGTATTGGAACATACACTGCTGTGTGTCCATTGGAATCTACAGCATTTACATTTACATTTATGCATTTGGCAGACGCTTTTATCCAAAGCGACTTACAGTGCCCTTATTACAGGGACAATCCCCCTGGAGCAACATGGAGTAAAGTGCCTTGCTCAAGGACACACTGGTGGTGACCGCTGGGATTGAACCAGCAACCTTCTGTGTATCAGTTCCATGGTTTAACCCACTGGACCACCATCTCACATTGAACTGGCAATACCAGAGGATAGTTACTCTCCACATATCTTTTCCTTCGCTTAGCAGTGGACAGCTCTGCACCTTCTGCAGTAGCACTGACAAATATATTATTTTCACTACAGCTTCCACTAATTCATTGAGAAGGACTTCACTGATAGTCTGATCATACTCTCGCAGAACCATGATGATTGAGTCTCTCACAAGAGGTTTGGACAGTGACAATATCTGTACCAAATGTTCAACTATGTCTTGAATAGCCATTTCTGATACATGAAGAACACTGTGCATTTTCAAGAACAAAGAAGCCAAGTTGTTCCTCAATTGAGCTTGAAATTCACCAGTGTCATCCCTTGACTCAAGAGGATTACAGTCAGTAGTCTCTAGCTCAGGAGAATTCTGAGAGGAACCAGGCTCATTAGATTCAACTTGACTTTGCATTGAGGAGCTGTCAGTTACTGTCAAGATGACCTCGTCCTTAAAATCAGAGACATCACCATCTGGATGACTCCTACTTTTGAGGGCATTAAAGGAGGAATAAACATTAGTAGAGTACGGACAATTTCTGAATGGACAGTACACCATCTCATGTTGTTTTAAATGTGTCCTTAAATAAGAGTTTTATCGTTAAACGGCTGCTTCAGTCCACATATAGGACAGATGAATGATAAACATTCCAGATGATTTACACTATGCACAGCTGTCTGAGTATGTAAACGTGTTAAGTGCATTTTTAAAGCATTTATTGACTGAAATGTGCAGATACAGTCATCATAGAGACATGGCAATGGGCTGACTGAGGAAACATTAACATGGTGCAAACGATAGTGTTCAAGCACCTGTACCCTTTTATCAAAGATAGCAGCACAAAGTTTGCATTTCCACGCCATTGATTTTTTTCTTTTCAATTTGTGTTGTGAACTCAATATTCATTCACATTTTAGTATCTCCATGCAATGAATATGTATTACCTTTGATAATTGGACATCAACATACCAAACTGAGCTGCCAGATGCTTCACTTTTAGCCTGAAAATAGTGAGATTGAGAAGTTAGTCAGGTTGCAATATTTACCGAAACGCTAGGACAAATATATTGTAACGTCACATGGCACTAATCAGTTTTTAACTTAATATGCATTAGGCTCTATTTGAAATATGGGGTTAAAAATATCAGTCTGATCCCATAAAACAAACCTTAAACTTTTAAATATGTATTTATACTGTAACTGTATAATTAGTTTTTTTAAATGTAACATTTTAAGCAAGAACAGGAATGTCCCAGTTAAATAACACAAGCTTTACTGCAATGGCTTGAGCACATTATTTGAATACATTTTATAAATACCTGTTCTTATGAACAAAGTGCATCGAATTATTGTCAAAACTCTGAATAACACTAATGTTCAAGCAAGCATGTCCATTAAATATGCGCCACAGCCCGCCATTTTGAGATCATTAAAATTTGTTGCCCAACTTTTTAAAGTGTGCACAACTGATGCAAATAGACATACTTTGATATATTTAAGGGAGAATTAACTAATACAGTTGACTCTGTAATTCGCCGTGGTGTTTTACTCCATTTTTTACCTTTAGTGAGGCAGTACAAAATGTCTCAAATCCTTATTCGGTTTGCAAATGCATACAATACATTAAAGGGTTAGTTCACCCAAAAATGAAAATTTTGTCATTAATTACTCACCCTCATGTCGGTGGACACCTGTAAGACCTCCGTTCATATTCGGAACACAAATGAAGATATTTTTGTTGAAAGCTGATGGCTGAGAGAAAGCTGACGCATGCGCGTCGTCTCCACGACGCATGCGGAAGACAAGAACAAGTTGGTTAAAGGTGTTATTTTGATTTTTTTTTGCGCACAAAAACTATTGTCGTCGCATCGTAAAATTATTGTAGAGCCACTGTGGTGAGATAGACTTTGTAACGACGTTTTAAGTGCCTTTCATGGATCTTGGAAGTGTCAATGTACTGAATGTCAATGGAGGCCTATCTGAAGCCTTTCTCCGCCATCAGCTTTCAACAAAAATATCTTCATTTGTGTTCCGAATATGAACGGAGGTCTTACGGGTGTCCAACGACATGAGGGTGAGTAATTAATGACAGAATTTTCATTTTTGGGTGAACTAACCCTTTAACTGCTAAGACACTAAATACATTTTCAGAAAATAAAAGGGAACTTGCCAGATTAGAGTGCCCAGCGAGAAGAAGATTATAATGGCAGGCAGCACAATGAAGAAGAGTTTGTCATCAGCAGATTCAGATAACTGCATGATTCACAAAGGTCCTCAACGATATCAATATCAATATCTTCTCCTGCACTATTTTTATCAAATAAGCGCAAGTTTTTCAGAGTGTTGCAAACTTATAGCTTAACAATTTTTCTGACACAAGTCAGCCGAGCAACAGAAACATCAGCGTCTTTTCACAACCCGCACGCAACGGCCAGTTGAAGGAGGAGCACGAGCACGTATGCACACGCATGACGTCAGACGGGATTATAGTAAAACTATTTGAGTGCACTGACAAAAATAAATGAAAGCATTTGAGTACAGTAAACATAAAATTACACTTTCATTCTAATTACACATTCTAAGGTGAATGAACGTTTTACTTTTTTTGAGTAATTACAACACATTTTTTAATCAAAGTTTTACTGTTTGGTCTTACAGTGTAGTTAGCAACTGCAAGTGAGATAATTTACAGTTATGTGAAACAAACTCAGTCACATCAGAGTTGGGTTCTAGTTTATATTAAATAGTTATTCCCCAGCATGTTTATCAGTTTTTGCATGCTTAACAAAGTTTACACAAGTAACAAAGTTTTCATTGGTAGTATACTGACTCTGAAACCATTCCAAAAACTTTATGCGTGTGACAGTTTGGAGGACATTTGGGACCCACTTTATATTAGGTGGCCTTAACTACTATGTACTAACATTTTAATTAATCATTTGATACAATAAACTTATTGTGTACATACATGTTTTTACATTGTACTTACATTTTAAAAAATACCTGCATGTAATTACATCTGTAATTAATTTCTGTAGTTACATTTGTAATTACACAGTTGACACTTCCTTACACCTAACCTTACCCTTAAACTTACCCAGATCACCACACCTGTCCCTAACTTTACCCTTAAACTTACCCATACCACCACACCTGTCCCTAACTTTACCCGTATTCCACCTCATATCAGCAAAGGTGTTTTGCAATACAATTTGAACACAGTAAGTACATTGTACTTATTTTTTGATGTAAGTACATAGTAGTTAAGGCCACCTAATATAATGTTGGGCCCGACATTTGTATTTCATGCATCTTTGATTTTGTTTGCATTGCTTCTGAAACACTGCTTTTGAATCACCATTCTCAATGTAATGTGTGTGATTGTAATGGTGTGTGTGTGTGTTACGCGGATGTGTGCGCCTGTGTGCGAGCGTGCCTACGTGTAAATGTTTTGTAAATGTATTAATTTCTTTGTTTTTTTATATCACAGACAATCATCTGACACTGAATCAGATGAAGACTGACAGCCAGTCAGCGAGGAGCCCCATCCCCTATAACCAAGAGGAGGGGGGAGTAAAGTGTAAAATTTGCAAAGAGTTTGATATTATATATTATTATTATATATTAGTGTGAGTTCTAATATTACAAATGTTAATACCATATCACTTGTTTTGTCTTTCATTGCACAATGTTTAGTTTCAAGAATTGGAAAAAAAATAACACTATCATGTTTATGTTTCAGTTACTATGTGTCCGCAATTATTGACAGTAAATCTGGATAAAATAAGTACTTAAGGCAGCATGCAATTTACTTTGGGTATTCCTTTTGCTAGGTGTTTTAGGAACATTTTACACGAATGTGAATGGGTAAAACATATTTTTACATTTGGAGCTGCCCTTATGTTTAATGGTATCATTGTATAGCAGATATTAATCACTGTGATATATGATAGAAACATATGCAGACGTATTTCACATAAATATTTAATTGCTAATTAGACTTATCCAACATCAGCAGACTTTATAACCCAAGTTTTGGCAGTGACATCTTCATATAAATGCGTGTTTTGTGAATTTTTTTGCATTTGACATAGTGATAACTAGCCCTGAGACAAACAAATATGGCATGAGCATATGAATCTCAACAATGGTGACATGCTTCATACTGTAGAATTAAATTTTTTCCTTGCAATATTCAGATAAATGTCTACTGATACTGACACAGGCGTCAACAATGCAAATGAGGGGAGTATCGTGACATAATATTTCCTACATTGAGGTATATATTGTGGACAAATACAGAGGAAGTAAAATGTTTTTTTAGATAAACAAATTATGTGATGTGCTGAATGAAGCACGAGAGCCGGGTATAATAAACATGTTTAAAGCTGTAGACAGAAAACACACAACCTCTAAATATGTAACCTCTAACTCACATGTTCATTCTTCAGACACAATTAGACTTTGAGATGTTAATATTATCCACAAACACCATACATTGACATAAATCAAAGAGTCAAACTGCCCCAACTAAAGCAAACACTGATCACCATAACGATGACCAAACGTTTCAAGA
>NC_137098.1:71790984-71853616 GCF_949357685.1 Gobio gobio | reverse complement strand
ACGTTTTCAATAACACATCATCATCTAAACCTCTGTTAATTCTCAAAAAGAGCTTCTGTAGACGTCTGACAGAAATAAAGTCAGTCTGGTTTGTAATAAGAAAGATTGAATGTGTTTTAAGTTGATTTCATCTAAAGCTGTGGCTGAAGTCAGTTGTAGTTCAGGGTTTTTCCTGCATTGAAAATTTTTTGGCGGCCGCCAAAACAAATTTTTGTCCAGCCAAAGCCTAATTTGATGAGTTATTGTGATTTATGAATGATGTAGAATAGATGCTGTGCTTGTGACTGAGTGACAGAGAGAACGATCAGAGAGTTCCCCCCCACGCACACTCTCTGGGTCTTCAAAATAATCACTGTGTTAGCTATCTCATATTTCACATATTAATCCAAATCAAAAGGTCGGAAGACCGAAACCATGTTGCACGTGGCACATTCGGACAATTTTTTCCTAGAATTACCACTGGGTGTGAATTGCACTCAAAAAATGTTGACTCTTTTCTGACCAGTTGACATAAAGCATACTTTCAATAAACGGGAAACAAATTATATTCAGTTATGAAGTTTTTTCTGTGTGTTGACATCTTTTGCGATGTTTATTTTATTAGTATCTTTGCTCAATATTATTTATTTTTGCTGCTTGTATTCACATTATTCGTTCTTATTATTTTTATTAATTTTTATATTATATTTTTTATATTATATTTATTATTTTTATTTGACAGTAGTCCTTTTTTCCCTGAACATAGCAAATACTGAACAGTACCGAAACCATAATACAAACCGCATACTAGCAAACTAGCATAAAGTATGCAAACATTTTCAAAGGGTGCCATGACTGAAAAAAGGTTGGGAAACACTGGGCTAGAACAACTGATCTGTCCAACACTGAACTAACAAATCAGTTTATTAATTTACTCAGAACGCATCTGAAATGAGAACACAAGTGTGCTTAGCCAATTTAGCAAGAGTGGATAGTAAGAATTATTTTTAATTATCAACAGCATTTCAGCTTATTTCTGTTGACAATGTGTAGTAAAATAAATAGCCTACAATCATTTAGACTGGAGTGAGGTGAAACCAGAACAAAGTTGTTATCAGCTAGCTGATGATATGATTATATACCAAAACAATTATCTGTAAATAGTGTAAAAAATGAGAAACAAAAGAAACAAACATCGATGTATCATACATACATACAGATCATACATAATATGAGATATCAAAATAAGATGATCAAAAGTACTAGCATTTTTTAAATGTATTGTCAGTATTGTGCTCGCAGATCACGTGTGTGTGTGTGTGTGTGCGTGTGTGTGTGTGTGTGTGTGTGTGTGTGTGTGGACTGGTAATCATCACGTTATGGGGACAAAATGTCCCCACAAAGATAGCAATATCCGAAATCCTCATCCTTGTGGGGACATTTTTAGGTCCCCATGAGGAAAACATCTTATAAATCAGACTAAGTGATGTTTTTTGAAAATGTAAAATTGCAGAATGTCTCCTGTGAGCTAGGTTTAGGGGCAGGGGCAGTGTAGGGGGATAGAATATACGGTATGTACGGTATAAAAACCATTACGCCTATGGAAAGTCCCCATAAAAGATGAAAACCAAACATGTGTGTGTGTGTGTGTGTGTGTGTGTGTGTGTGTGTGTGTGTGTGTGTGTGTGTGTGTGTGTGTGTGTGTGTGTGTGTGTGTGTGTCAACCACCACCGAGGACCATTTTTGACCCAGGAAAAACCCTGTAGTTGAGAGTGCAAACATGATGTTGAATCATCATCACATTGTAACTTTGATTAAATGCTATTACCATTGATTTTGTAATGAAATTTCCAGATTTTTTTCAATATTAATTGCCAGGAGCGCCGCTAGCAATGTTGGGTCTATGAAAGAATATGATGTTGGGCCTCCTACAGCACCAGCCTAGCTATCCAAAATCTTTGTCTGCAATTTAATAATACTGACAAATTAAGCTCTGCTCGCTCAACCCAGAATGCTCCAATTGGCTGATGAAACATTGATTAAAATTATTTTAATTTTAAGATTAAAAGATACAATTTATACAAAATGAAATTTGCTTTAAAGGAAGGCTTTCTATAAAACAAAACTTAATGAAGTGGTCAAAATCATGTCTGACCCACTCCATGTCTCCTGGCATTGCGCATCTTATGATGTGTCCTTGCTCACTTCATCTGGGCTAACCCATGGAAACTGAGGACAAAACTGGATTTGACCCTGTTATGAGAAGTAGGGATGGGCGATATGGACTTAAAAATGTATCCCGATATTTTCTAGTATTTATTGCGATAACGATATCAATGACGATAAATGTAGTATCATTCCCCATGTTTTTGGATACAAGTGAGGACTCAGAAAAACAAACAATGATCTTAAGTAAAACGTACCTGCCATCAAATAGGCTCCTATAATACATAATATATATACTTTTTTTTTAATGTAAAATTCCACACCAGCCTTTCACAAATGGAAAAGTTGCATATATAATTGTCTTCTGTAAAAGTGCAGGTAATGTTTAAATAGTGCAACTGTGCTGAAAAACATCACACAATACAAACAATAATAATTCAAATCAATGACAAGTTTTACATGTAAACCGATGCTGTATTTATTCATACACTCATGGTGCAAACAGTGGTAAAAATAGCAGAAACAGCTAAAGTAATTATCCCAACCATGTCTTCAGATTACAAAAAAGTTACAAATAATGATTTAATGATAGAACTTCAGTAATTTGAGTTGATAAAATAATATTACCACGAATTCTTCAACTAATAAAAATAAACTGCACTAAGGATTAATGAGCTTCTGGGTTCATGAATATTAATCACATTGTCAGCGCTCGTTCAAACTGATTTGCTGAAATCAAAACAGGCACAGTAATAGGTGCACGCCAGCCAATGAGATTCCCGTTTGTGCATTCGTTTCTTCCTGTTCATGAAAGGCTGAATAATTCCAAATAAACGCCATTGTTTTACAGGAAAATACAACAAAGGATATTGTTTACATGTAGCACGTCAATTCTGTGTGGTATAAGACTCTCTCGCTCTCTCTTTGAGTGTGTGTGAAACACTGAGCGCTCTCAGTCGCGAGCCTCACAATAGTGTTTAATGTGCGTCAAATACACTGCGCATTCATTGAGTTGAACTGAAATAGTATGCTTTACCGATCGATTGAGACAGAGCGAATCTCTTAAGCGCTCAGTCCAAGTGCTCAGCGAGTGAAAATACATTTGTATGTACAGATTCAGCTCAGGTGCCCCTCGTTTAGCTATGAACTCTTCCGTAGCTTCCGCCTTAGTTGTTTTCGCCCTGCACGTGAGATGCGGATTCAGTGCCGCCACTCCCATCACGCGCTGCGCGTAGGACACCGAGTGCTGGGGGGGCACCACAAAAAAATTCTCTCTTCTAACCCCCGTTCAGCTATACAAAGTGACGAACGCAGCCACTGCAGCCATCATAAAGTAATAACACACGCAGCAGCGGCACTGTGCGGATGGGTCGCGCCATCAACTAGGCTTTATCGTTATTATTGCGGGAAGACAAATTCTTATCGTGGGGAGAATTTTTACCGGTATATCGCAAACGATAAGATATCGCCCATCCCTAATGAGAAGCATTAAATGATTAGTTCAATTTCCTGATAATTCACTCACCCCAATCTCATCCAAGATGTTCATGTCTGTCATTCTTCAGTCGAAAATAAATTTAGTTTTTTGAGGAAAACATTCCAGGATTCTTCTCCACATAATGGACTTTGACTGCAACCAGCGGTTGAGGGTCCAAATCAATGCAGTTTCAAAGGGCTTCTAATGGCTTCAAAGGGCTCTGCGTGATCCCAGATGAGGAATAGGGTCTTATCTAGACAAAACATCTGTCATTTTCAAGAAAAAAATAAAGGTTATTTTTTTTTTTTTTTTTTTGCCACGGACTGGCCCATCATGCTGGGATTGCGGCCCATTGGTTTGTCTTCTGAATTGACAGGCCAAAGTGAGAGAGACCTTCCTTCCTCCATATTCATAGACTGTGTCCATATGAGGCGCTGTTTTTTTTATTTGGGCGCATGAAACTGCAAAAGGCAAATATCCGCACAACGCTGCCACTGATGAACCTACGCTGCGTTTCTGCTGCTCTATGAAGTGATGAACAGCACTTTGACTCCGAATGTTGTTTTATACCATCGTGTGATATGGGAACATTACAGATTCTGTGGTGAATCAGCTGAAAACAGCCGCGAGCATGGAAATACATGACCAGGTAAATTGGAAAACGGCCATACACACAACTACACACTTACAACTACAACTACAAACTTGTCACTCTAGCACAACCACAATTTACCTTGCAGATACTAACAGTGAAGAAATATGGTGTTTTGGCAGAAATGTATTTATTAAAAATATTGCTATTATTACTTGCATTAAATAATGCGCAATATAAATCACTTTTATAGAGACTGTTTTCATATTTTCTACATGTGTTTACAATTTTTTTTTTAAAGGTCCCGTTTTTCCTGTGTTTTTGAAGCTTTGATTGTGTTTACAGTGTGCAATATAACATGTGTTCATGTTTCGCGTGTAAAAAAACACAGTTTTTTCACACAATTCACTTATCTGTATACCGCTGTTTTCACTTTCCTCAAAACGGCTTGAGGATTTCCTTGTTCTATGAAGTCCCTCCTTCAGAAATACGTATCGAGTTCTGATTGGGCCAGCGGTTCCCGTGTTGTGATTGGACAGCAGCTTAGCTCACGTTGCCCGGGAAGGTCACGCCTCTAACCATAACGGGGAGATGAACGCGCTCAAACTACTGCCCCTGAAGGCCAAACAAAGGTGATTTGACTCCGGGATGAAAATAACAGCGTCTCGACGACATGGCGACAAACACACTCTCCAAACGCAACACTTCCTCTTCTCCACGAGGGAGCAACAAGACCACGCCCCCTTTTTGCGTATTCTTGTGGGCGGAGGTTAGTCAACAAACTGTTCTACTGACGTCATTAAAGCAGGATGTACAGGGATGTAGTCCAAGCCAGCCGTTCACTGTAGGCTTTGAAAGGGAACTTCTGTTAAATAAAATATCTTGCTTGGCATTGAACTTTGAGTTTTATAATTTCACAGGTATTATTTATGCTCTAACAGCAACATTACACACTAACTAAAGTTTGAATAATGGGATCACGAAGAACAGGACCTTTAATTCAATAGTTTATTATTAGGCTATTTATTTATTTTAGAAACCCATGGTAACGGGGAGCATGGTTTTACCTGTGACTACCATGCTCTTACAGTTAAATGAAACTACAGTTAAATTCAGTTGAAATGTCAACAAAACAGCTTTAAAGCCTGGATCCCATGAATTAAGGACAAAGCTTTTTTCTCTTTAAATGTTGTATGAACTTTTTAATTGATCTAATGCAATGTAATAATATTATTTCAATGAGAACCTCCTGAAAGATAGATATCAGTGTCTTGCATAAATTAGGTGTTAAACCGTGAAAAATATTATTGTTTTTAAAGGGGTTGTTCAACCCAAAAATGTGATCATTTACTCACCCTAATGTCATTCCAAACCTGAATGAATTTCTTTCTGTCTAACATAAAAGAAAATCATTTGAGCCTGTTTTTTTGTCCATATAATATTCAATGGTATCCTATGGTTTGGTTGCCAACTGTCATGGATGCATCAGCATCAGCGGCAGACCTCTACACTCCGCCCACTCGCTCCGCATCCCCTGAGTTCTGATCACCTGCACCTGTTTTCATCACCTGTCACCAATCCCTTGTCACTGCACTCACTGTTTTATGCACCTCCAGTTTCCACATTCAAGTGTCAGGTCTCGTCGATACTACATCGCCTTTCTGACTCGTTTGCTTACCAGCTTGAGAGACTTACCGTGTTCCTCAGTCCTTCCTGCCTGTTCCGCGGATCTCCTGTCTTCAACCTGCCAGCCTCCTTCAGCCCGCCTGTCTTCCTCAGACCACTTCTGGTCATCCTCCTATACCAGATAAGAGACTCAGTCAGATCCATTCATCCGTTATTGCTCTCATTATACCACCACTCAACAACTTACCTGCTGTGACTGTTCAACTGTGCTTTAATAAACCGCATTACAAACTTACTGCGTTTGTGTTGTTTGTTGCCTGACACTAACATTCTTTAAAATATCTTATTTTGTGTTTCACGGAGGAGAGTAAGTCAAACAGGTTTGGAATGACATGAGGGTGAGTAAATGATGACAGAATTTAATAGCAGTAAATGTACTTTACTGCATCCTAGCTCAAAATCAGTTCTTTACTGGCAAGTGCATTTCTGTGTGACAAAAGTGCAATATTAAAGTTTGTTATCTGCATTTGCAGTACATTTGATGACAATCATTATTTGTCTCTGTCTTTATTTATTTACTCCAATTTAATGCTGTTTGTGGAGTTGTTTAATCCTCCTCTGCTGAGATCTTCAGAGATGCAAAGCCTATGTTTTGCATAAAGTCTATATTTAATACAGAGAGATTTACTGATACTGACACAGGCGTCTAGAAAGCAAATGAGGGGAGCGTCTGCTCCTAATGTTTCCTACATTGAGGAAAGAGATGCTGACAAATACACAAGAGGAAGTCAAATGTAAAAAAAAAAGTTTTTTTTTAAAGAACTACACAAATGATGTGATGTACTAAATGAGGAAGGAAAACAGACATAATAATCACACAGCAAAATCCCCAGTGTTGAATGAACCGTGTTCATATGTGTTCACTCTACAGGGTGTTAAAGTAACACTGATGCAGTGTTAAAGTTAATGAGATAATTAAGTGATGATTGAGCCCTGTCACGTGAAGACCACCACTATCTCCTTGGTCTAATGTTGATCGAGAGTAGTAGTGGGAAGTTCGGATCATTTTACTGTCTCGGATTTTACTGATCTTTGAATCTTTTTTTCAAGTCATTTTGTTCATTTCAACAGAATCTAATTAAAATGTTACATGTTATATTTTCCAACTCATTTAGTACTTTTGGAATAAAAAATAAACTATAAGCTAATGCAGCCATGGCCAAACTTTGAGAAAGAAATGATTGATTAATTAATTGCTTAGCTTGCTTCAGGCTATGTATGCAGTCTGTTAGTTTACCTCACCTCCGGATCCAAATCGTTCTTTCTTTTGACGCTTCACATTTAATCACGTCTGTTCTCTGGAAAGATTAGTTCACCTCTCGTGACTTCAGGTTCGAGCCGTTAATTCCATCATTATGTCTAATCTGGACCATGACAGCCTCATATGCAATGCATGCGTCTGGAAACAGAATTGATTAGTTCATCTCTCGAGTCTTCAGGTTCGAGTCATTCGTTCAAGTCCCCATAAACATTATTTATTTATTTATTAAATATTTATCATAGATTAAAATCTATAAATCTAAATATTTATTGCATTTATGAAGAAAAGTTTCAGCACCCATAATCCCCTCAGTAGTGTCGATTTGGTCTTAGTGAATTAGGAGTCCTCTTGACTACTCTTAACATTTCACAGATTTAGGAGCTAGTTTTATTGCTAAAATGCTTTGTGAAGAGCAAAAATTTCGGAGTCCTAAAATTAAGACTGACACGCCTATTATTTTTAAGAGTTTCTCCTAAATTGGCAAGTTAGGAGCTGCTTTTATAAAATTTCTAGCTGGGGTGACCTCAACTTGGGTACGACATGTATGCAGACCGTACGATGATGAGACCTATTGAATCTTAGGCTACAAGCACGTTTCTATAGAAGAATAAACGCCATCAGCGTGCGCTGGTGGTAAATAACACGACCATGATGAATCACACTTTGGCAGTTGTAGTTTTTATGTTTGCTGAAAAAAGACGATGCAACAAAACGTTTTTATTGGCTGTCCAGTAGACGTCGGTCATAGCAGCAAACACACAGTGCAGTGATCACGCTGAATCTCTGACACTGTCAGAAAATAATCGTAGGCTATCTTTGGTCTCAACGCCCGTCTTTGAACCTCTCACTGTATGACATTGGACCACCGACTAGGAGAAACACGACATGTCGCAATCTGTGACGAAGCAGGCGAGAGCCAATGAGGGTTTGATATCACTGCCGTAAAACATGTTGTAACGCTTCTTGTGGGCGCAATTTTTGAATTCATCATAATCTGCTCTGGGATTTGACGTTGCGGTCGCTGCTGAGAGTGGAGATGAAGATGAAGTGCTGAATTTGGATCCGGTCCACGCACTCGTATGGATTATAAAGATTTGGATTACAGTGAAAAAAATTTAATTGGTGTCTTTTGTGGATTTATGTTGTGTTTTGGTGTATTTTATGGATCTATTGTCAGTCTCTTAAAGAAATGTTATTCATGTTAAGGTTTTAAAGTGTAGTCTTGTTTAACATCATGTAATTGTCAGATGCCTGTCCTGTCTTGTGTAGCACATGTGGTGGTTTGTTATTTTCCTGTCTGTCTAATTCCCACCCCCCTTGTTATCTTGTTATTGGTTTCATTTGCCCCACCTGTGTTCCCTCATTACCTACCTCATTTGTCCCCTTCTTAAGTTCCTTTGTGTTTGCAGTCTGTGTGGTATCGTTGTATTGTCTACGTCCCCCGTTTCCCTGTGATCACTGTTGGTTTGTTTTTAGTTTGTATTTTGATATTTCTGATAATGTGCATAATTTATTCATGTTGCAATGCATGTGTGTGTGTTTAAATTCCCATGGCATGACATTTTCATTTTATGAGGTTTTTCAACATTAATATGAGTTCCCCTAGCCTGATTATTGTCCCCAAGTGGCTAGAAATTGTAATCGGTGTAAACCATGTTCTGGCTGTCTTTCTCTGCCTTTGAGAAAATGACAGCTCAGACGAGCTGATCTGGAATTCTCCTGTTATGATGTCATAACATGAACGGTTGCCTCCCTTTCCTCCGCCCAGAGAATTTTGCATGCCCATGCAAGCGCCATATTTGTTTGTCCTCGAGAGATCATGGCTTGTGAACGAGTGAATGCTGGCAGTTTCTCAGTGTTTGGATGTATAAATGAAAAGTATTTTTTCAGTTCCTTCTGATCTGTGATCAGTGATTTCTTATGTGTAGCTAATTATTCAAGTTCACACAGAACTTTATTATTCGTTCTGCGGCTTCTCAGAACGGTGTTTTCTATCTTGTTAGTCAGTGTTCTTGTATGTCCTCGTCGCGTCTATCTGATCTAAAATGTGAATACAGTCCTGAGTTTCTGCTCAACATCGGCAGAGTCACATCTTTAGAGATAAACCTCACGCTCGCTGAGGCTCGGGCTGCACCGGCCGGTCGGCCTTCAACATCCCCGACCCCCAGTACTGCATCTGGCCCACAGCGGAGGCACCAAACGCGGCCCGAGATTAAGCAGAAGGGGGGTAAGCGTAAGCGTATCCGAGCTAGCCAGCTTTCCCCACAATAAACTGGATTACATTCGATTACTGCTGTTGTATCTTTGTTTGCGCTGTTTACTCAGTGCGCGTCACTGACACTTTTCATATGATAGGAACATATCTAAAAATAATGCTGTTATCAACACTTACTCGTAACTCGTTCATCTCGACAGCTGTAATGCTACATTACATGTGTTACAAAGTTGGTAATAAGGAGGAAGGCGGGCTCTGCGTGACTGGGACTCGTGTTTATTCAGAACTCTCAGATACAAACACAATAAACTCGCGCTGACAGCTCTCACAACTCAGTACAATATAACTTTGTTAGCAATCGCTCCGTCTCTGGTCCATTTATGTCCGGTTCACGAACGAATCATTTTTATTGAACCAGTTCTTTTTAGTGAACGGAACCAGTTCACCAAATCGGACTGAATAATTCTAAACGGTTCGCGTCTCCAGTCAGCGCTGATCATCATTTACTAAAGTTACTAACTTTCTGACATGAGTGACAGTCCCTCCGACTAGAAATAAACTAATAACCTGAAGTATATGCTAGTAACTACAAAAGTTCACTGAACTGAGACGTGCTGAGAGAACTGATGAGAAGTGACATCCGTCTCTCTGGCAGCAGGCTTGTGCCTCATAGACCTTGTTAAACCACGCCCCCTCCGCTCATTTCAGATGCAAAGATGTAAGCCAATCACAACAGTGGGCGTTTTTACTGAAGTTTCACAGCAGACACGCCTCTTGAAGCAGGGCATTCAGCCACAGGGCAAACATCAGTATTGAAAAAATGCCTTTTATTTCTAAATCATGACATTTTATGATGTAAAAATCATACTAAAAATATAAGTACACCTCAGAATACATTATAAAATAAAATAAAAAATCCATGCTATGGGACATTTAAACCCTGTTATTAATAATAATGATAATAACTCTGATAATGAAAGTGTGGCGATCAGAGGTATTACAAGGGTGATCAATGAAGACTCATGAAGCACCACAACGCATGCGTGAGAATATGACGTCGAGCACAGTTCGGGCATCCAGGAAATGCACACTTTAGCACTATTTTGAGCACTACGCCAAGACCTAAAGCACAATCAATGTAGAATTCAACAGCTCAGATACGGCGCGTCTTCCTCTGCTTGTCAACAAAGCTCCTCGCTTCCGAGTCATGTGTCAGAACGCCGGCTCTATTCTCACGCATGCGTCGTGGTGCTTCATGAGCTCACGTCAGAGGCCCAGAATAAAGTTGAATAAAGTCGCTATTTTGATTTTTGTTTGCGCTTCATAAAATTATTGTAGAATCGCTGTAGTGAGATCGACTTTGTAACGGCACAACTTGTAACTTTTTCTCAATGCAAAGTGAATTAATTACATACAATGGTTTGTCAGACAGACATACACAGAAAGATTTGGTTTGGTTGTCTGGAGCAGTGTGGATTACTTTTATGATGGATGGATATGCTTTTTGGAGCTTCAAAATCTTGGGTGCTATTCAATCCCATTACTATTAAAGCTGGGAAGAGCCAGGATTGTATTTAATATAAATCTGTGTTTGGTGGAAGGAAGAAATTCATATACACCTAGGATGGCTTGAGGGAGAGTAAATGATGGGATAATCTGAGTGAACTATTACTTTAAAATAAGCTTGAAATCTCAAACGTTAGAGAGAAAGTGTTTTACAACAAATGCATGGATGATGCATACCTCCATCTTCTTTTTCAAAGAGGTCTTGTTAATGTCATACTTTTCCTCAAGTTTCCTAATCAGTGTTGATCTCGATGGGAGTTGATATCTAGGATCTAACGCATTAACAAATTCTCTGAAACCTTCATCGCTGACAATGCCACCAGCTGCGTGTTTGTTTTGTTTGTTTGTTACTTTCTTTGTTCTGCGGTCTTCATAGGAAAGTCGAGTGAGCTCTCGTACCTGGGAAGATCCAGTGCCTTTTTGTTTTTCGTTTAACGTTTTGATTTGAGTATTTAGTGAGCCCCTGCAGCTCTGTTACGTTTTTTGTTTTTCATTAAATAGATTTGTTATATATTTCAGGTGATTTAATTTGAAACCCGATTATTTGGTGTTCATTTGTATTGTTTGCTCCATTTTTCCTTTTGTTGTTTTCTTTAACACATTGCTGCTCCTGCTATGTCCAGGTCCATAAGCCTTTTGATGTGAACCTGTCAGAGCATCTATACATCCCTGGCTGACCTCTGTGGCCAGTAAATTGTTCATTGTTGTCCTCCTTCATGGTTTGAACTTATTCCAATGCAAGTTGTGAATTGAGTGTGTCAGAATTTCTTTTTTTTTTCTTCTTTCTTTGTTTATTTCAGGTGCTGAAGGCCCCAGTGAGGGAAGCGAGCTGCTTTTACCCTGTGGTGGTGTTTCTCTCAGAGTGTGTTTTGCCATTTTGATTCCCTCACTGAGAGTGTGTGTGCAGTGTGAGTGTTTGTGTGGAGCATAATTGGGTGAGAGGTGTGTCTTAAGATACTCACTGTCCAGCTAGCCGCCCTACTGGTAAGCCTCAGCCTGAAAGTCTTTTATTTTATTTATTTTCTCGTTTGGTTAGCAGTTTTCCACATTTTAACTAATTGTTGTGAAATAAAGATCTTTTTGTATTCATATTCACGAATATATATACATATTCATATCCAGAATATATATACATATATATCTGAGACCTGATCAGGAGGTAACGTCTGATTCCGATCGAGTCTGAAACCACGTGATCGGATCTGGACAACCCTAATTCTTGCCCTTCACTGCCCCTCGCCACACACTCATGAACTCAGTCAGCTGATTTCACTAATTAATTCTACCACCTGTCTGAAAACTGTGCTACTTAGCAAATCCAGATGTTTGGAACAAAATACAGAGCAGTGTGTGTGTGTGTGTGTGTGTGTGTGTGTGTGTGTGTGTGTGTGTGTGTGTGTGTGTGTGTGTGTGTGTGTGTGTGTGTGTGTGTGTGTGTGTGTGTGCGTGGCTTACCTGGGGAACACATGGCACCAGGTGCACTATGGGAAGAAGGCGTGGCGGCGGAGGCAGTGATGCTTTGGGCAATGTTCTGCTGGGAAACCTTGGGTCCTCCATCCATGTGGATGTTACTTTGACACGTACCACCTACCTAAGCATTGTTGAGATCATGTACAGCCTTTCATGGAAACAGTATTCCCTGGTGGCTGTGGCTCTTTCAGCAGATAATGCGCCGCCACAAAGCACAAATGATTCAGGAATGGTTTGAGGAGCACAACAACGAGTATGAGGCATTGACTTGGCCTCCAAAAAGAAAAGTTTTGGCAGCAATTTTAGGAAAAAATTCTCTTTCTCTTTGACGGAGCTTCAGACGGAGGGTTTTTAAAGGCTCTCAGTGACCAGTATCAGCGTCTTCACTAATGAACTCAACCCTCAGTTTAAACAGCAACAGATAAAAAGTGTCCCAAAACAGAGAAACACAAACACTGGGCCTGTCCAAACACACACACTCGCAGTCTTGGCCACTAGAGAGTGTGTGCATGAACATGATGTGTGTCCCATTGGGTCATCAGAAGTTCTACACACTCTTGTGGTCTTCATGAACACTTCAACACTTGGACCAAAAACAAGGAAAAATGTCACGTAAGCAGACAAATGATGAAGTGCAAAGATCACAAGTGTGTGTGGACAGGCCCAGACATGTCCAGATGAAGGGACGTAACACGAGTTATGCAGTCCAGCAATATCATTAAAGCAGCTGTTTAGTTATTAAAGTTAAAATATAAATTGTC
Source organism: Gobio gobio (assembly GCF_949357685.1). Taxonomy (NCBI): domain Eukaryota; kingdom Metazoa; phylum Chordata; class Actinopteri; order Cypriniformes; family Gobionidae; genus Gobio; species Gobio gobio. Next base: position 71,840,443 of record NC_137098.1, on the reverse strand, counting down.
AATGTTCATAATTGTTTGATTATGGTCCATATATACTAATACTGACTGACACAGATGCAATATGCAAATATAGAGAAACAAGGGGCAAACACAACTATAGAGGAAGTGAATATGAAAAAGGGGTTTTTAGAGAAATAACCAAATGATGTGCTGACTGAGGGATGAGAGCAGATATAATAATCTCGTAGTTTAAAGCTGCAGACAGAAACATCAGACTCAGGACAGAAACACACGACCTCTAAAGTAAGAACAACTCACATGTTCATTCTTCAGACACAATTAGACTTTGAGATGTTAATATTGTCTGAATGATTGCTAAAACTGCCAATGTTTTATTTATTTTTATGACATGATCATGTTTTACTCTAAGATGAGTTTTTCAATGTGTTTCTTCCTCAGAAATGGACCGGACTCTATATGTCGTTCTTCTTCTCATTGGTGAGTGTGTTTGTTGTTTTATTTATGGTTTATAGTTTCATCAGGTTTGACCCTGTTATGAAAAGCATTAAATCAAACCCTCTCTTTCACAGCTCTCTGCTCCGTATCTGAATGTGTTCAGCGTCAGTATCACTTTATAAACGTGTTGAAGACCTGGACTGAAGCTCAGAGATACTGCAGAGAGAATTACACAGATCTGGCCACCGTTGACAACATGAACGACATGAACGAGCTGAAGAAGAGTGTGAATGTTGGAGGTGTCTGGATTGGGCTGCAGAATACGGGTGTTGATAAATGGCACTGGTCTTCAGGTGAACCTGCGCTTTATCTGAACTGGGCTAATGGACAACCTGAAGGTGGAGGTCAGAGCTGTGCTGTGATGAGAAATGGACGATGGCATAAAGAGGGATGCAGTGAGAGCCTGACTTTCATCTGCAGTTCATCTAACAACAGTAAGTGCAGCTATGATGACATAAATTGTTCATTGACAGTGTTCCCTTTGGTTGGGCCCTTGAACTTCATTTATTTTACTGTAGTTGTAATTTTCTTCCTATTGATGCAACAAGAAATCACAGTTATTTGATTTAAAGAAAGGGAAGGAATAAATAAATTACTTTTAAAAGGTGACTAACTTCTAACATATCATTAACTAGTCTGTTTCTAATGTTGAGAAATAATATTTTAAAATCACACACACACACATTGGGTTTTCATGTTTTTGGGGACTTTCCATAGGCGTAATGGTTTTTATACTGTACCGTATATTCCATCCCCCTACACTGCCCCTAAACCTACCCATCACACACACACACACACACACACACACACACACACACACACACACACACACACACATACACGTCTATATTACCAACAGGGGACCATCACTCCACACTGACCAAGAGGGGACCTGTGTTTCTAGTCATTTTGAAGAAACAAAACTTAGATACAAAATTTAGTTTTAAGGTCTTTTTTCATAATATAACTTCAAATAAGCATTTCTTTTTTATTTTTTAAACATGCCAAGAGGGGACCTGACCGATGTCTACCTATCCAACAGGGGACCTCCATAGCCTGCAATGGAGCTGTGTGTGTGAAAGGGAAGAGAGCTGGCAGTCAAGTCTGTCTTCATTATTTAATATATATATATAATTATAATTATATAATGTTCACACAGGCATCAGGGAACACAATGAGCACACAACGGAGAAAAAGCCATGTTGTGGACATTACAGAAAAGAATTTAAGAAATAAAAAAATTCTTAAAATTAAGAGTTATCTTTAAGAAATTCATTCTCTGTTGTGTCTTCATACTTACAGTATATGATCCGTCCACATCTCTGATTTAAGCTTATTTTCAAGAACACCAATACTGTAAAAAAAATCAGGTCTCCAATTGAAAATTTTCTAGTGACCGATCACATCTAAATTTTTTAGTTGGCCAAATTGAATTTCTTGAATTTTAATTGAATTAAAGTGCATCAATTTACAAAAAAATTTTAATTGGAGACCTGAATTTTTTTTACAGTAAAGGTATTTCAATGTGTGACTTATTTTTGAATAAAACATAGTTTCTGCTCTCTAAAATCCCAAATAATGTCCTTTGTTTTTGAGATTTTTAGAGTGAGATTTGATTTCTTGCACCAATAAAAAATATATATATATATAGGACTGGACAAGCAGAAATTGTTCTTTAAGGTAATAATCACAGGTCATCACTTTATATAGTAAATAATGATTATGTTAAACACAATGACTCGGTCCCCTGTTAGATAGTAAATCACGACACCAGTGTGTTTGCGTTGTCATTTCTTGCCATAAACACACTGTGGAGATTTAGAGTTTTTATAGCAATAACTGAGTTTTAAGAGTTAAATCAAGCAGAAATATTTCTCTAATGTATTAATTGCAGATCATCTTGGAATAATGATTATGTTAAACACAATGACTCTGTCCCCCGTTAGATAGTAAATCACGACACCAGTGTGTTTAATTTGTCATTTCTTGCCATAAACACACTGTGGAGATTTAGAGTTTTTATAGCAATAACTGAGTTTTAAGAGTTAAATCAAGCAGAAATATTTCTCTAATGTATTAATTGCAGATCATCTTTGAATAATGATTATGTTAAACACAATGACTCGGTCCCCTGTTAGATAGTAAATCACGACACCAGTGTGTTTAATTTGTCATTTCTTGCCATCATAAACACACTGTAGAGATTTAGAGTTTTATAGCAATAACTGAGTTTTAAGAGTTAAATCAAGCAGAAATATTTCTCTAATGTATTAATTGCAGATCATCTTTGAATAATGATTATGTTAAACACAATGACTCGGTCCCCTGTTAGATAGTAAATCACGACACCAGTGTGTTTAATTTGTCATTTCTTGCCATCATAAACACACTGTAGATATTTAGAGTTTTTATAGCAATAACTGAGTTTTAAGAGTTAAATCAAGCAGAAATATTTCTCTAATGTATTAATTGCAGATGCTCTTTGAATAATGATTATGTTAAACACAATGGGCCCTATTTTAACGATCTGAAACGCAAGTGTCAAAGCGCGAAGCGCAAGTAACTTTGTGGGCGGGTCTCGGCGCTGTTGCTATTTTCAATTCAATTCAATTCAATTCAAATTTATTTGTATAGCGCTTTTCACAATACACATTGTTTCAAAGCAGCTTCACAGAAAGTGCATTTCATAAATGTACATTGAAAAATGTTAGAAAAGAGAATGTTAAAGAAAAAATGTTAGGATAAGTTAATCAATCATGTATTATTTTAGGCCATAACAACGCTGGCGTTGAGTCGTCTCTTCACAGGCGTCGAGTCGTCTCATCACAGGTGTCGGGGCATCTGAAGTCTCCATCAGAGGCTGGATACAAACTGGAGCTGACGAACTAGTTACCTCGGGACTAGTGTCCCGAGATAACAACAGAAAAGCAGATGGGAAATAATTAGCATAGCTGCTGTTCAGAATATTAATGCTGTTGGTGCGATTTAACTGTAGTATAAAACTTAATTATAATGTGAATGCTTGGCTAAAGAGATGCGTCTTTAATCTAGTTTTAAACTGGGACAGCGTGTCTGAACCTCGAACAATATCCGGAAGACTATTCCAGAGTTTAGGAGCTAAATGTGAAAAAGCCCTCCCTCCTTTAGTGGACTTGGATATCCTAGGAATGACCAGAAGCCTCGAGTTTAGTGATCTTAAAGAGCGCGATGGATTGTAGGGCGATAAAAGATCAGTTAAATACACTGGAGCTAGCCCATTTAGGGCTTTATAGGTCAGTAGCAATACTTTGTAATTGATACGGAACTTAATAGGTAACCAGTGTAGGGATGATAAAATTGGTGTTATATGATCATATTTTCTTGACCTAGTAAGCACTCTAGCAGCTGCGTTTTGAACTAACTGCTGTTTGTTTATTGAGGATGCAGGACAACCAGCTAATAAAGCATTACAGTAATCTAGTCTCGAGGTCATGAATGCATGAACTAACTTTTCTGCATCAGAAATAGATAGCATGTTACGTAGCTTGGCAATGTTTCTAAGGTGGAAAAATGCCGTTTTTGTAACATATGAAATATGACTTTCGAAAGATAAGTTGCGGTCTAATATAACACCCAGGTCTCTTACTGTAGTGGATAAAGCGACAGGACATCCTTCCAAGTTAAAGTTGTATTGTGAGAGGTTTTGTGGGCAATTTTTTGGACCAATAAGTAACACCTCCGTTTTATCTGAATTTAATAGCAGAAAATTACACGTCATCCAGTGTTTAATATCATCAACACACGCTGTCAGTTTAGATAATTTAGCGTTTTCATCTGGTCGTGATGAAATATATAATTGAGTGTCATCAGCATAACAGTGGAAATTAATTCCATGTTTTCTTATAATATTACCAAGTGGCAGCATATATATTGAGAATAGCAGAGGGCCTAGCACGGATCCTTGCGGCACCCCATAGTCTACTGACGTCATCTTTGATTTTTCCCCATTTAGACAGACAAAATGGTAGCGGTCTGATAAATACGATCTAAACCAGTTTAATGCCTGTCCCTGAACACCAGTGTAATTTTGAAGTCGATCTAATAGTATTTTATGATCTATAGTATCGAACGCAGCACTAAGATCGAGTAGAACTAGTATTGAGATACAGCCTTGGTCAGAAGCTAGAAGTAAATCATTTGTGATTTTAACGAGTGCAGTTTCTGTGCTATGATGCTGCCTGAATCCTGATTGAAATTTTTCATAGATATCATTTTCTTGCAAGAAAGAGCACAATTGAGCGGACACAACTTTTTCTAGTATTTTAGACATGAATGGAAGATTTGATATTGGTCTGTAATTTGCTAGGTTATTATGATCTAATTGTGGCTTCTTAATGAGAGGCTTTATGACTGCCAACTTGAATATTCTTGGAACATGACCTAAAGATAAAGACGAGTTAATAATATTGAGAAGAGGCTCTTCCACTACAGGTAACAACTCTTTCAGTAGTTTAGTGGGTATTGGATCTAATAAACATGTTGTTGGTTTAGATGCAATGATAAGTTTATTTAGCTCTTCCTGTCCTATGGTTGTAAAGCGGTGTAGTAGTTCTTGAGGGGCGATAATTGCGGTTGAATCATAAGACATCATTAATGATTGTACATTTACAATTTTGTTTCTGATGCTTTCTATTTTGTCAGCGAAGAAGTTCATAAAATCATTACTACTAAACTGTAACGGAATATTTTGTTCAGGCGATGCTTGTTTATTTGTTAGTCTAGCCACGGTGTTAAATAAAAACCTTGGGTTATTTTGGTTATTTTCTATTATTTTGCGGAGATGCTCAGCCCTGGCTGCTTTTAGGGCCTTTTTATAACGTGACATACTTTCTTTCCATGTGATTCTAAAGACCTCTAAATTAGTATGTTTCCATTTACGCTCTAAGTTACGAGTTTCTCTCTTGATAACATGTGTAGCACTGTTGTACCATGGTGCTTTAGTTTTCTCTCTAACCTTTTTTAATCTAATTGGTGCTACAATTTCTAATGTACTAGAGAAAATGGTGCTCATACTGCTAGTCATTTCCTCTAGTTCATCTGTTTGTTTGGGTTCACTTAGCAGCTGAGCCAGATCAGGTAAGGTATTTGAGAATCTATCTATAGTGGTTGGAAGGATTGTTCTGCCTGGTCGATAACGTGGCGCAACATGACAGATTTCAGCAGTACGCAGTATGCAAGTTACCATGTAATGGTCAGTGACATCATCACTTTGCGGTATAATATCTATGTCGGTTGGGTTGGTTCCATGTGATATAATTAAATCTAGTGTGTGATTAAGACGATGAGTGGGACCAGTGACGTTTTGCTTGACCCCAAAGGAATTTAATAGATCTGTAAACGCAGCCCCTAACGCGTCATTTGTGTTATCTACGTGTATGTTAAAATCTCCAACAATTAATGCTTTATCGACGTTGACCAATAGATCTGAGAGAAAGTCTGCAAACTCTTTTAGGAAAGCAGCATAGGGCCCTGGAGGTCTATATACAGTAGCTAAGGCTAGAGATAATACAGATTTCTTTCTTACATCTAATAGCGTGACATTTAGCACTAGTACTTCAAATGAATTAAACCTGTGACCTGTTTTCTGGGTAACATTAAGAATATCTCTATATATTGTTGCAACACCGCCGCCACGACCAATCAGACGGGGCTCATGCTTATAACAGTATCCTGGCGGAGTAGACTCATTTAGACCGAAATAATCATTTGGCTTAAGCCAGGTTTCAGTAAGGCAAAGTACATCGAAACTATTATCTGTGACCATTTCATTTACAATAACCGCCTTAGGTGTGAGCGATCTAATGTTTAGAAGACCTAGTTTTAGAAATTGTTTTTGTTCACTAATATTGAGATTTTCTGGTTTAATCACAATTAGATTTTTCCTAGATCCTACAGTAGATTTAATGTTTGACCTCACTAAACGAGGAATAGACACAGTTTCTATATAATGTTCTACATTGGTACTTATGTCAATTAAGTTAGTACAAAATTGGTTTTGTTCACTAATATTGAGATTTTCTGGTTTAATCACAATTAGATTTTTCCTAGATCTTACAGTAGATTTAATGTTTGACCTCACTAAACGAGGAATAGACACAGTTTCTATATAATGTTCTACACAGTTATGTTCAGACACAGTTTCTATATAATGTTCTACATTGGTACTTATGTCAATTAAGTTAGGACAGCAAATACTGTTATTTGGACTTTGACTTACTAGTCATATGATGGTGTGCAGCGCTCTGGAGATGTTGTCCGACAGAAGAGCCGCTCCGATTCTGCTGGGGTGAAGACCATCAGGACGGAAGAGCCTAGGTCGCTCCCAAAACAGATTCCAATTATTTACAAAGAGCAGCTTCTGTTCATTACACCATGACATTAACCATTCATTTAGAGCAAATAATCTACTGAACTTTTCATGTCCTAGTCGGTACGTGGGAAGCGGTCCGGACACGATGATCGCTGCTTCAGGCGATGTTCTGCGCACCGTCTCGATCAGGCTCCTGTAGTCCCTCTTCAGAACCTCCGTCTGTCGCAGCCTGGTGTCGTTCGTCCCCGCGTGCAGCACGACAGCTCCGATGCGTTCGTCACCGTTCAGGATCTCGGGAACCTGCGCAGCGACATCGAGAACTCGAGCACCAGGAAAGCAGTGAGTGATAACCTTGCCTTTACCTGAGGTAGCGTGGACATGCCGGACGATGGAAGTACCGATGACCACAGCGTCGCGTTCCGTCTCGCGAAGAGGGGAGAAGCGGTTCCGGGTGGAGATCTCGAAGACCGGGAGGGGCGGAGAGGTCCTCGCTCTGGTCCTGGCTCGCGTCTTCCGCTGTGGAAACACCCAGGGTCCATGGCGCTGTGTCGGTGCCGGAGTGAACGAAACCAGGGATGATGATCGCGTCCTGGGTGCTTGGGTCCTGTGCAGAGAAACACGCGGAGTAGACGAGGTCGGAGTCAAAATGTTAGTATCCACTGACTTGTGCGCATCGGCGCGTGATGTTTCAAGCGCCGTTCGCCGCTCTCTCAGCACAGCTTGTCTGTCTAGAAGGCCGCGAATCTGACTCGCCAACGACTCCAACTCCAACTGCACCGAATGCAGCTCGAACGTGTCCTCATCTGCACTCAAAGGTAACATTAGACACACATCCGAGTTATTCGCCATTGTAGCAGAAGTGCTACGATGGCGAATTGTAGCTATCAGTGTTTACCGGGTGTAACGTTAAACAAGTTACCACGCGTGCAAGGCTAGCGGGCTACCGGTGTATACAAGTTACCACGCGTGCAAGGCTAGCGGGCTACGGCTAGTAGCGGAAGTTCGGATATAAGTAGCGATATCAAAGCAATCCGATTGTTTTTTATAGAGAATCGTATCGGAGATATGTTCACACGCTGTAAATAATAGAAAGTATTCGTTTGTAAGCGAGTATTAAGAAGAAAATCAAGGATTATGAATCAATTTGACGGAGCTCAAACACAAACAACGCGCTCACAACCCGCGCATGCGCACGTCCCCTTTTTTTTTCCCGGCGGGATAAATGGCTCTTGCGCCCAGCGCAAATCTAAAATGGGTTGGTCTGAAGTAGCTTCATTATTCATAGGTGTGGTTTGGGCGTAACGTGAATAAACCAATCCGAGCGTCATCCAACATTCCCTTTAAAAGCAGGTGCGCAAGTTCCATTATGGATTGCTATTATTATGGCGTATTTACCAGGCGCACGCCAGGAGCGGTTCACAGCCGAGGAGACTGATGTTCTTGTAAGAGCAGTGAAAGACAGAGAAGTGAAGTTGTAATGTTGGACATTATGGTAAAGGTGATTTCACAGTCTTTTTTTTTTCAGTCTTTCAGTTTTTTCAGTTTTTCAGTCGATTTTTTTTCCTGATTCTTGACGGACAAACCAATTTGTCAGATGTCCTTATATACATATATGTCTTGCCACTATTGGGCAAACGTCTCGGTTACGTATGTAACCCTCGTTCCCCGAGGAGGGAACGGAGACGTACGTTAGTGACTAACGAATGGGGGGTTTCGCTTAGAAGCCAATCATCTTCTTCGTATTCAACAGCGCCCAATGGCAGTGCCAATGCCATGGGCATGCGGAATTTGCATGCGTAACTCCGCCCCACCTCGTGGGTATATCAGGAAGTACGCTGGCAACATCGCATTATGTTACTGCTGCAGGAGCCAAGACTGAACTCCGCGTTCCAGGCAGCACAGCTGACGTGGCAAGGAAACGTACGTCTCCGTTCCCTCCTCAGGGAACGAGGGTTACATACGTAACCGAGACGTTCCCTTTCGTTCAGTCACTACGACGTACGTTAGTGACTAACGAATGGGGGATCCTATACAACAACGCCACTCAACTGTCATCCAGTGCCCTGCGTAAGTGTGAGACCCGCCACTTAAGGCCGTAGGACTCCCACTTTGCCAAGGTACACTGGGAAGCATATCCCAGTGAGGGAATGCCAAGATGCCTACTGTAGGGAGGACTTAGAGAATACACATATGACCCGCTAAGGGCTGCATATGGAAGATCACTAGGGTACCAGCCGAAGGTGGATTTTTAACCCTAGGGGTGGCAGGGACTTGCCAAGGGAAAGACACCTGCTCACTGAGGAGGCTTACGGTGGAAATACTCGTGTGGGGGTCGCCGGAGGGAACCATGCACACGGAGCACCTGGCCTGACATGAGGGTCTGGGCTCGAAAGGGCAGACTGAACTGATGTCGGCGTAAGCAGTGCTGGAGGAGCTCAGGGCTCTCGGGGAGCTCACCTGAGGAAAATATCGCACGTATCCAGTCCTGGGAGTGGAATGGCGAGCAAGCGAAGACACCTGAGCCTGGCCCATTACCGGCCACCCGTAGGGGCGAGTACATAGTCGGACACTGGCTCCACTCGGAGATTGTAGAATCTGGCGAATGTGTTGGGTGTCGCCCAGCCTGCAGCTCTGCAGATGTCTGTTAGCGAGGCGCCATGCGCTAGAGCCCACGAGGAGGCCACACTCCGGGTGGAGTGTGCCCTCACACCAAGGGGACATGGTCGGCCTTGCTGCTGGTATGCCAAAACAATGGTGTCCACTATCCAGTGAGACAACCTCTGCTTTGAGAGAGCACTTCCCTTCCGCTCTCCACCATAACAGACAAAGAGCTGGTCTGAGGTCCTGAAACACTGCGTCATGTCTACGTAGGCGCGGAGAGCGCGTACTGGACAGAGCAATGCCAAGGCTGGGTCTGCCTCCTCCAAAGGCAGCGCTTGCAGGTTCACCACCTGATCTCGGAACGGAGTGGTAGGAACCTTGGGCACATATCCGGGCCGGGGTCTCAGGATCACGTGAGAGTTAGCCGGCCCGAACTCAAGGCACGCTTCGTCAACCGAAAATGCTTGCAGGTCCCCGACCCTCTTAAGCGAGGCCAATGCGGTCAGCAGAGCCGTCTTCATAGACAAGAACTTAATCTCGGCCGACCGCAAAGGCTCAAAGGGAGGCCTCTGCAGAGCACTTAAGACTACTGAGAGGTCCCAAGAGGGAACGAGAGGAGAGCGAGGAGGATTCAGTCTCCTCGCCCCCCTCAGGAACCTGATGATCAGGTCGTGCTGACTTACCTTTTTGTCCCCCAGGAGATCGTGGTAGGCAGATATTGCGGCCACATATACTTTAAGGGTGGAGGGAGACAGCCTTCGCTCCACCCCCTCCTGGAGAAACGATAGCACGGACCCGATCGGGCATTTCCAGGGGTCTTCTTGGCGGGAAGAGCACCATGTGACGAAGAGGTTCCACTTCAACGAATAGAGACGTCGTGTAGACTCAGCTCTAGCGGAAGTGATGGTAGCGACCACCGCAGGTGGAAGGTGCCCCGTCTCTGGTAAGGAGGTCCGGTCTCAGAGGAATAGGCCAGGGAGGGGCTGTCGCAAGGAGTAAGAGTTCTGGGAACCAGGTCTGGCCGTGCCAAAGCGGGGCGACCAACATGACCTGCTCCTTGTCCTCCCTGATCTTGCACAGTACCCGTGCAAGAAGGCTCACTGGGGGAAACGCATACTTGCGTAGCCCTGACGGCCAGCTGTGCGCCAGTGCATCCGTGCCGAGGGTGCCCTCGGTCAGGGAATAATACAGGGAGCAATGGGAAGAGTCCTGGGAGGCAAACAGATCTACCTGTGCGTCGCCGAACCGTTCCCATATCAGCTGGATCGTCTGGGGGTGGAGTCTCCACTCTCCGGGGAGAGGCTGAAACCGTGAGAGCTCGTCGGCTGCACAGTTCAGGTCTCCAGGGATGTGGACAGCACGAAGGGACCTCAGGCGCTTCTGACTCCACAAAACGAGATGGCGGGCGAGTTGAGACATACGGTGGGAGCGTAGACCGCCCTGGTGGTTGATGTACGCTACTACGGCCGTGTTGTCTGTCCTGACTAGCACATGTTGACCCTTCAGCAACGCTCGGAAGCGGTGCAGGGCGAACCGTACTGCCAGTAACTCGAGGCAATTGACATGCAGAAGGCGCTGGGGTCCTGTCCAGGAGCCCGCGGCTGCTTGTCCATTGCACATGGCACCCCAGCCCGTGGATGATGCATCTGTTGTCACAACAACATGCCTGGAAGCTCGTTCTAGAGACACTCCGGTCCTTAGAAAACTGAGGTTCGACCACGGGGTGAGTGTCTGTAAGCAGGCCCGAGTCACTGGTACCCGGAGCGTGCCAGACCGCCATGCCCATCTCGGGACTCGATCGCGTAGCCAGTGCTGAAGCGGTCTCATATGAAGCAATCCGAGCGGCGTTACCGCGGCTGCAGATGCCATATGCCCCAGGAGCCTCTGAAACAGTTTCAGTGGAACCGCACTCTTGCCCTCGACTTGTCGAAGGGAAGTCAGCAGAGACTGCGCGCGCTCGCTCAAAAGCTGCGCGCACATGGCGACCGAGTCGATATCCATACCGAGAAAAGAGATCCTCTGCGCGGGGCAAAGTTTGCTCTTCTCCCAGTTGACCCGAAGGCCCAGACGGGCTAGGTGATGGAGCACCAAATCTCTGTGTCCGCAAACCTGCTCTCGAGAGTGACCCAGTATGAGCCAGTCGTCGAGGTAGTTCAGGATGCGAACCCCGTGCTGCCGAAGGGGCGCAAGGGCTGCCTCGGCAATCTTCGTAAAGACGCGAGGGGACAGAGATAGCCAGAATGGTAGAACTGCGTACTGATATGCCCGCCCCTCGAAAGCAAACCGTAGGAACGGTCTGTGTCGAGGCAAAATGGAGACATGGAAGTAGGCGTCCTTCAGGTCGATCGCTGCAAACCAATCGTGTGGACGAACGCATTCGAAAAGGCGTTTCGCTGTCAACATCTTGAACGGAAACCGGTGAAGGTAACGGTTCAAGACGCGCAGGTCCAGGATTGGCCGTAGCCCACCGGTCTTTTTGGGTACAATGAAGTACGGGCTGTAAAACCCGCAATTCATCTCGGCTGGAGGGACAGGTTCGATCGCACCCTTCGCCAGTAGGGTGGCAATCTCCGCTCGCATGACGGGGGCGTTGGCCCCGATCATGGTGGAACGGACTCCCCGGAAGCAGGGAGGAACCTGCGCGAACTGAATCGCGTAGCCGCGCCTGACGGTCCGCTCGACCCAGCGGGACAGCCCTGGAAGCTGAAGCCAGACATCCAGAAACTGCACCAGCGGGGTCATACGGTGTACAGACGTACCTGGTGTGGGCTTGCAGCGATGCAGCGTCACCAGCCCGGACATGGGAGGCTGTGGGGCGTCCCGGTGCGGGGGCACGGTTGACAGCTGCGTCCTGACAGAGGAGACCAGGGAAGGACGCACGTTCCACTGGGGTCTGCTCTGCCAGGAGGCTGGCGACAGAGTGGGATGCGAGTGGCGGGACCCGTGGGTGGCGCGCACCGTCATCACCGGACTCTGTGGGCTCAGGGATGGGAGTGTTAATTCTTTCTTTGACCAACATAGGGTGCTGCTGACCCGGGGGCCAGCAGCTGAACAAAGGATTCTCCCCCGGCCCTAGAATTTCCCATCCCTGAGCCGTCCGTCTCAGGAGCGCCGCTTGGCCTGGCGTTTAGCGGGGCGCGGGGCGGCCTGAGGGGACTTGGACGCCTTCCTACGGCTTCCTCCGCGACCCGGCCCGGGTGAAGGCTGCTGCTTGGACCGGGTGGGAGGGGCGGGAGCCTTAGGAGGGCGTCCTCGGCGTGGAGCAGACTGAGGCGACTGTGCCGGCGGCTGGGTGGAGGCAGCAGCTGGCCGCCGGGGCAGTACGTGTTTTATAGCCTCAGTCTGCTTCTGGGCGATTGAGAACTGTTGGGCGAAGTCCTCAACCGCCCCGCCGAAGAGGCCGGCCTGGGATATGGGGGCATCGAGGAACCGGGTCCGCTCGGTGTCCCGCATATCAGCCAGGTTCAGCCACAAGTGACGCTCCTGGACCACATTTGTGGACATCACTTGACCCAGGGAGCGTGCGGTCACCTTCGTCGCCCGGAGAGCGAGGTCGGTGGCGGCACGCAGCTCATTTAAGAGCCCCGGATCAACTCCACCCTCGTGCATGTCCTTGAGGATCCTGGCCTGGTAGACCTGGAGGATCGCCATGGCATGCAGCGAAGCGGCAGCCTGCCCCGCGGCTCTGTGCGATTTCGACACCAAGGTTGATGTGAACCGACAGGCTTTGGAGGGGTGCTTAGGATCACCACGCCAGGTTGAAGCGCTCTGAGGACACAGTTGCATCGCAACAGAACGTTCAACTGGAGGGATCCCAGTGTACCCTTTAGCTGCCGCCCCATCGAGGACGGAGAAGGCGGAGGAAGTCACCGAACGGTCGCGGGAAGACAACGGGGACTTCCAGGACCGCGTGAGTTCCTCATGCAGCTCGGGAAAGAAAGGTATTGAGGGCGGGGACTGACGGTTGTCAGCGCGGGCCCCCAAAAACCAATCATCGAGCCTTGAACGTTCGGGACAGGGCGGAGGGTTCCACTCTATCCCTAAGCTCGCGGCTGCCCGAGACAACATGGCTGTCAGCTCTGGATCTGACTCGGGCAATGCTGGCACGCCCGAAGGCGGCAGCACAGCCGAGTCATCATCTCCAGAGGACTCGAGCCCACCTTGTGATGCGGTGATCGACATCGCATCCTCCTCCGGAGCGCCAAACGAGATGCGCGGGGGGGCCGGAGCCGGCCCCGCGATCTGCGTCTGCAGTGTGCAAGACGGGGGTGTGGCCCGAGGCATGAGCGTCGGGGCTTTGTTCCACACCGTAACCGTCAAGTCACCCTGACCACCAGCCGAAGTACTGGGCCTCTGGGACTCAGTAGATCGGGGTGTGGTAGAGGGGACTCTCACTTCATTACAAAGGTCATGGAGTCTTGACCGCAACACTGCGATGGTCATGTTCCCGCAGTGAGAACATGACGCATCCGCGAACGCTGTCTGAGCATGCTGAAAGCCCAAACATACCAGACAGTGTTCGTGCCCATCAGAGGAGGAAAGCAACCGACCACACCCAGAAGTACACGGACGAGACATCCTGAAAAGGACGCGTCACGTGTAAGCTCTTTTATGAGAGGAAAGCCTCGCAGAGAACGCCGAAGCGCCCAGGGACCACACACCAGCTGTCTAGTGGACCACTGCGCAGATCAGCAGGCAGGCAGTATGATGATCACTGGAACGCGCCGTAACACCAACGCCTCTGGAAAGCTGCTCGTCTCGAAAGCTGTCGAAGACTCAGATCAGGCTTGTAGGAGTGAAGAGATCCTCTTGGCTCCAAAGCAGAAACATAATGCGATGTTGCCAGCGTACTTCCTGATATACCCACGAGATGGGGCGGAGTTACGCATGCAAATTCCGCATGCCCATGGCATTGGCACTGCCATTGGGCGCTGTTGAATACGAAGAAGATGATTGGCTTCTAAGCGAAACCCCCCATTCGTTAGTCACTAACGTACGTCGTAGTGACTGAACGAAAGGGAACAGGTCTTATCCTTAATTATTACAATTAGCCTGAATAATTTGTAAGCTAGATTTATGCCTATTTTTTCACATCTTCGTGGCACACCACAATGATTTCCGTCATCTCATGTGTTAATATTTTTTTAGTGTAACAATTTATGATTTGCAAAAATAACTGTTGCATCTGTGTAGATTACATGAGCAAAGTGTATGCGCGTTGTGCACGCTATACATTATGGTCAAGCATGCGCCCTTAAAATAGCATAATGAACAACGCGCAACGCGCCACTGACTTTAGACTAGGTTTTTTCTGGTCAGTGGCGCAATTGTTTAATGGAACAGCAAAATAGCACCAGGGATTGTTTGCGCCGGAACACGCCTCCTTTTTTGCACTGAACCGCCCAGGGAGCGCAAGTTCATTCACTAGTTTAGCGACGTGCTTCTGTGGAGGGAAAAGCGCGCTTTGCGCGGGTGCAAAATAGTTCTGCCAGAAAGACTCGGGAGAATAAATACTGTGACAATTATCCATTTATTAACAACCCAGCAAGCAATAAAGTATATTGGCATAGGCCCCGTCCGTAGCTCGCAATCTGAGGGTCCGGACTCTGCATATCCTGCCTGAAGACGAAGGCAGAGGCGCAGCCGACCCCCACGTGAGGTATGGAAGGGACCATCCTGGTGGTGGTGGGGTGGATGTAGGGAAGGATTTGACTTGGAGGTGGTGGGGAGGATGGCGGTGAATGGGAGCGTCAGCATCTGCGAACTCAGACATGAGTAAGTACCGATCTTTTATACCCAGGTATTTAGCATGTGATTGGATAGATAAAATTAAAGTGACATGACAATTAAGTCTTCCTGGCAGAACTTACGCTAAAGCTTCCATGAATGACACATGCGTCGGTGTACAAAGTCAATTGCGCTGAGTGCAAGATAGGGCCCAATGACTCGGTCCCCTGTTAGATAGTAAATCACGACACCAGTGTGTTTAATTTGTCATTTCTTGCCATCATAAACACACTGTAGATATTTAGAGTTTTTATAGCAATAACTGAGTTTTAAGAGTTAAATCAAGCAGAAATATTTCTATAATGTATAAATTGCAGATCATCTTTGAATAATGATTATGTTAAACACAATGACTCGGTCCCCTGTTAGATAGTAAATCACGACACCAGTGTGTTTAATTTGTCATTTCTTGCCATCATAAACACACTGTAGAGATTTAGAGTTTTTATAGCAATAACTGAGTTTTAAGAGTTAAATCAAGCAGAAATAGTTCTCTAATGTATTAATTGCAGATCATCTTTAATAATGATTATGTTAAACACAATGACTCGGTCCCCTGTTAGATAGTAAATCACGACACCAGTGTGTTTGCGTTGTCATTTCTTGCCATCATAAACACACTGTAGAGATTTAGAGTTTTTATAGCAATAACTGAGTTTTAAGAGTTAAATCAAGCAGAAATATTTATCTAATGTATTAATTGCAGATCCTCTTTGAATAATGATTATGTTAAACACAATGACTCGGTCCCCTGTTAGATAGTAAATCACGACACCAGTGTGTTTGCTTTGTCATTTCTTCATCTCAAACACACTGTAGATATTCACTGTATATATTGAGATAACTCAATTTTATGGTGACTTGCATTAAAATGTTTATCCGTCTCAATTAAATTATGTGAACTGAATGACTTTTAACATTGACACTTTAGTTGTTTAACCAACTTATGATTTTCAAGTCAGCAATCAACACAACTGAGTTTTGACCTCCAAAATCTTATTATAGTGTATTTTTATGGTAAGTATTGGTGTTTTATGTTTTAAATCAAGCAGAAATCACTCTTTAAGGAAACAATTGCAGGTCACACTTTATACAGTGAACATGATTTCCTTAAATTGACTTAAGTCCCCTGTTGGATGGTAAAACACGACACCTGTTTGATTGCTTTGCCATTTCTTGCCATCACAAACACACTGTAGAGATTTTGAAGGTCAGAACTAAATTTTTTGGTGACTTGCATGAAAATCTTCATCCGTCTCAATTAAATTATGTGAACTGAATGTCTTTTAACATTGACACTTTAGTCGAAGATTTTCAACTCAACAATCAACACACAACTGAGTTTTGACCTCCAAAATCATTATACAGTGTATATTAAATTTAAATAAAAAATATAAAATTTCTTTACAAAACAGTTTGACTCAAGTTTGACTCTCTACTGCTTATTCATTATTGTTTATGTTACATGGTCCATGTTTACATTACAGTATAAAATTGTTCCTAAGTTTTCCCCTTTTATATAGATGGTGGATGACTAAATATCCTCGCACACCGAAATTTTCACACGTTAAAAAAAAGATCAAGCACGTTTACACACAGCCTCTGAAACTTTCCTTCCTTCATCATAAAAAAAAATCTGATCAGGTTCAGTTTTCTGCATTTTTCGCATCCATAGCAAGCATTTAAAGAGGGGTTTCAAATTTCTGTGTTATTTATTTTTGTGTTAAAATTTTGAACATAAGTTGAACAGTTTAAAAAAGAAAGTGTGAACCTTCAAATTAGCCATTATAGTTCATAAAGTTTTGCTGGCGTTTGTATCTAATTGAGAAAAGAATGAATGTAAATTGAAAGATGTCGTCATTGAACGCATTTTGTGCCAAAGCAAATAAATGATCCACAGTTTAGCCACATAGGCTGATGTGATCCCTGAGTTGAGAGTTTTGAAAAAGTGATGAGTATTCAGAAATGTGTCCTAGCAGATGTTTAAAAAACCCTGTAATATCACTATTAGTAAGGGATCACTGTATAATATCAGTCTTTAAATGTGAGATATTTAAAGTGAACCTAAAGTATACTTGCAATAGTGTGATTTTAGCACAATTAAATATACTTAATGGATGTTTTGCAAAAGCGTTGTTTAGTGATATTGCGTCCTTGTGTTCCTGCTGTACGTCATCAGCAACTGTCTAAGTTCAATTACAATACTCAAGAACACATGTGCAGAGGATGCACAAAAGTACCCGGATGTTATAAGATATATGAGTATATGAAAACAATGTCTACAATAATATGAAATAAATGTTTTAATAGGTTATGTTTGTGGTTATTTTGTGTTAGCCACTATGTAATATGCTGGTATGGTTAGTTGAGCAACAAGTTCGCAGCACATCTCAATTTATGTTCTGTGTCCTCACAAACTTCTGAGCTCGTTCTTTCAAGATCACATAGCAAGACTGGTCTCCACGAAAACACAAGTCCCTTCTTTGTATTCCCAGAATTGCGAAACAGCCATCATTAAGAAATGTGCACTGTGCAATAAAGGAGTACTCCAAGAATAATTATAATATTTATACTAGTAAGTCTCACGCAGGTCACTAGGGTTTACAATATTTGATGCTTTAATACTGTCCAAAAAAAAATGTTACGGCCATTTCACACTGAACGCGACAAAGTGAGGTGAATCGTTGATGAATGGAGGTTTAAGACCGAACGCCACTCAAACCATCATCGAGGACTTGCTATAATTATATAATAGGCAGACATGCATTATTTCTAGTGATTTATGATTATGAAAGGCCAAAGCCATTGTCTCACAGGTGAGGAACAGGCCTTACAGAGCTGGTACACCCATGTCACAGACACAAACTTCTCATCCAAACTAGAGAAAACGCTGGGATTTACCTGGGAAAATTAAATCAATGTACACTTTTTCCAATCCCTACGACAGATTTTTCAATACTTGGGTCATTTTTTAAAAACTCTTCACACACTTTTTCACACAAATTCACACAACTGAATTTCAGCTTGGCACAGCAGTTATTTTAGTGTTCAAAATGCACTAAAACTACCAAAAAGGACCCAACAAACACACTTTTTCAATCATAAAACACAGACCTAAAACACATGATCATTACACAATGTTTTCTTTTGTAAAATTTTCTTTTCAAAAAAAGACTTACAAAATAATTCACTGCAGTTTATGTTACATGGTCCTTGGTCCAGTACAGTATAACATTATTCCTAAATTTTTCCCTTTTGAATGGATGGCAATGCAATTTAAAAACTAACACCAGCTAAATCTATTTGTTTTGATAGTATTTTAGATTCAAAATATATTTCAATATGGTATTACTGTCGAAATGTAGCAAATTTCTATTTTTATTTTTTCTATTTTTCTATTTTTTTAACAGTTTTGAAAAGAGAATGTAAAAATGTTCAAATTGGCCTGTATAGTACATAATGTTTTGGTGGTGTTTGTGTCAAAGTCAGAAAAGAATGAATGTAAATTGAAAGATGTCGTCATTGAACACATTTTGTGCCCAAAGCAATGATAAATGATCCAGAGTTTAGCCACATAGACTGATGTGATCACTGAGTGAAGACAAAAAGTGAACAGTGAAAAAGTGATGAGGATTGAGAAATGTGTCCCAGCAAATGTAAAAAAATAAATAAAAATCCCCCTACACTGCCCCTAAACCTACCCATCACACACACACACACACACACACACACACACACACACACACACACACACACACACACACACACACACACACACACACACACACACACACACACACACACACACACACACACACACACACACACACACACACACACACACACACACACACACACACACACACACACACACACACAGCCCCTGCCCCTAAACCTACCCATCACAGGAGACATTCTGCATTTGTACATTTTCAAAAAACATCACTGAGTCTGATTTATAAGATGTTTTCCTCATGGGGACCTAAAAATGTCCCCATGAAGGATGAGGATTTTGGATATTGCTATCTTTGTGGGGACATTTTGTACCCATAACGTAGGGATTACCAGTCCCCACACACACACACACACACACACGTCAACATTCAGCATCAAAACATTCAGATCTGTTTAGTCACTAGAGCTCTTGTGTAAGTGAATTATACTAAGCTTTTGACAGCTCAACATACTATTCCTATTTCACTTTACTTGTTTTTAAGGCAATCGGTTTGCACGCTTGTATTAAGTAAGTCTAACTAATTTGATTTTCCAGTGTAGAAATAGCAAGCTACGTCTGAAAGCATGAGATCCCACCCTCGCTACAGATAGCTCTCCAAAGCCACGGCTTCTTCAAAACACATGAACACACAGCAGCGTCTGCAGAGCGTCACGAGACGAGAGACGCCGTTAAACTACCTCATGTCTCAAAGCACATAACATTACAATAATAATGAACATACACAACTCACAGAGCTCTAGATGTTCCACCTGACTGCTGCAGATTCAACTGCTGCAAAAAGCTTTTTGATGGCCATCACTGTTGAGATTCATACGCTGATTCTTGATGTCTGTGTGTCTAAATGACAAAGAGATTCAAACCTATTTGAACAGATCAACTTTTTAAGATTATATTGAAAACACCAGATCTTATGCTGAATCACAGAGCTTCTATAATCACTAAAGAAAAACATAACTCAAAAATTAGGCTCTAAATGACATCAGTGATTCAGCTCATGAAGATTATGTCAAAACACAACCAACAACACCTGAGCACATTTTCTCTGGACTTGTCTGGCTGCTATAAATCAGGTACAGCAGACAGACATAAACTAATGTTATGAAGTCAAGGATCAGGAGCCCAACTAAAGCAAACACTGACCCTTCAGTGATTCTGCTTATCATCAGGTGTCTTCACTAATGGCCAATCATCTCTAAATTAATCTCTTAATTATCTCATTAACTTTAACACTTCTTCAGAGTTACTTTTAACACTCTTGAGTGTGGAGTCAAATAAACTCTGAGGAGTGTTCATTTAACACTGGGGTTTTCGCTGTGCACCATGTAGATGTGTTTCAGTGTCAAAGTGTTATTCAGTTAATCTTACCTGGTTTCATGATATAGGCTAATATACATCCAATAACGGTAATTTACATTTACATTTACATTTATGCATTTGGCAGACGCTTTTATCCAAAGCGACTTACATTGCTTTGAAGGTACACATTTTTACGTTTTGTCAGTTCTTGCTTTCCCTGGGAATCGAACCCATGACCTTGGCGTTGCTAACGCCATGCTCTACTTTTTGAGCTACAGGAAAGCCTATATTTATATTTAATATTTAACGAATCAACCCAGCTATTGGCTATCAAAGTGTTATTTATTTTTAGGTTTATCGCTTATCATAATTTGTTGAAGAAAATAGTAATTCCTGCTTAATCTGCATATTAACAAGCGTTATAAAGAACACACTGCAGTGCTAAAGCATAGTGCACACACTTTAGTAACCTGACACCGCTTGTCCGCAGTGCAGCAGCCCCGGCACAACACCTGTTTGTTTAATATAGCGCTTATAGGATACATTATGCTTTTTTACTGTACTGTATACGAGTTTAAACTTATCAGTATCTGCACAGTTATTAACAGTGTTTATTTGCCATGTTCTACTAATATTGCATATATTTAATGTCTTTCTAACAGAAATCACTTATATCCTAGTCTATATTCTTCAGTCCATATAATAAATATTCAGATTGTAAACTTCACTCTTGAGTAGCTGCAGTTCTTTCTGACAGAAGAATTAGGCCGGTTGATGTACCGTTATCCATCTGCGCACAAAACATTGAGTTAATTATTATATTTCAACATGAATTGGAGTAAACACATAATTTTATAATTAGATTTAGAAGTTAATGCAAAAAAAAAACTGTTGTATGTGCAATTTACATGTTTGCACAAAAAATTTTTATGCAGATTATTATATCTAAAAAATAAATAGCAACTGAATTTAGGCTAATGCTGCGTTCACACCAAACGCGAATAGAGTGTCAAAATCACGTCTACCGTGTCTTGTTTCACGTGTGAACATTTTGAATGCATTCGCGGCGAATTGGACACGCGTAGAAATCGAGCACTGGAAGCGAAATTGACGCGCGTTCAAGGCACTCCAGGAGAAATATGTCATAAAACATCACTCTGCCTCTTTTCATTTTCATTAAAAATATATATTAAACATTAATAGCCTCACAAATGGGGTCCAGGCAACTCCTACATTATCCTCACTGCATGTATATTTAAATATCCTTAAAATATAAAGTTATGAAACTTCTCTTTGCCCTCAGTCAAAACGATTTGGCAGACAACAAATTATAGATTCATGAGAGCAAAGCTCGGCCGTTACATCTACACAAGATGCACCACTAGAGGACATCACAGCCAGCGGCAGACGGCAGAAGGACTGGCTGAGGAAAGGCTGCTCTCGCCGGGGTTATGAGCGGTGATTGCCCGGTAAGCCCGGATCTCCAAAAACACAAGATAATTTTTTTTAAATAGGCGCTCTATTTATAAATAAACCACAGATTTGAGCTTCAAACAACTACATTCTCACCTGAAAATGTCTTAAAACTACATTTTGTGACACAATAGTAGCATTTTTAAATTATGCAGGGTTTCTCATCACGTTACTTTACCACGTGACCGCTGCGAGCAGGCTCCTGATTGGTTAACGTGGCGCGAATTGACGGCAAAGTTCAAATTTTTCAACTCGGATTCGCTTCAAACGCGTGAATGCACAAAGGCAAAATTTGCGTGTAACGTGCGGATTCGAGGCGGATTTGCGTCCTTCGCGCTTCGCGAAACGCGCCTTTCGCACCGCGGGACCTCCAGACGCACGTCAACGTACCTTCCCATTGACTTAACATTGAAATCACTCGCGTCAGACGCTCTATTTGTGTTTGGTGTGAACGCAGCATAATAGTGGGCTCTGTTGTTAGCCTTTATGGTAATGTGCACTAAGGGCCCCCTATATAGTTTATATCATTAGAAGATCTTTTTTTCATCTTTAAACTTTTAATTATAATTGAATTTATTTAAAGACAGAGACACAATTTGTTCAGTAAATAAAAAATGAAGCAATTTTAGTTTTAGTGTTCTCCCTCTGATGTACCGTATCGTACCGTACCGTGACTTCAAAACCGAGGTACAAACCGAACCATCAGTTTTGTGTACCGTTACACCCCTAACTGGAAGTGATGGTTTATAGCAGTGGTTCCCAAAGTGGGTGCCATGACAACTGGCTTGGGGTGCCACAGAATCTCAGCTTTTTTCCAATTTAAACAGCTTAAAATAACTATTGAACCATATAATAACCTTTTACTGCATATATTTAAAATATAAATCAAAATACCAACATATGAACATGTCCAAACGAAAATAAATAAGCAGAAAAACGGATATATTCAATTAATATTTAAAGTTTCTCTCTCCTGTTCTCAGAGAATCGGTCGCCCGTCCGCTCAGCTCAGCTCCATCCTTTTTACTGGTGCGCGCTCAATTTTATATTTCACGCAGAGATTGACAGGACAGGGCAAAGATGGATGAATTCATAGTTTAAACAAAAGAAAAGCAGAAATGTCAAAGCCCAGACGACGATCAGAATCGGCAAAGATGTTGCCAATCAAAGAGCAAGAAGAACTGGCGGAACTCTGTATGGATCGCACTTTAAAATTTAAATTTGGAGAAATGTCTTCGGATGAATTTTGGCAGAATGTGGGACACGAATACCCATCTATCTCAGAATGCGTTGTCAATGTGCTATTGTTGTTTTCAACCTCTTAGGCCTACTTGTGTGAGCTAGCATTCTCATCCCTGGCACACGTGAAAAACAAAAAAAGGCAGCGCCTGTCAGTGGAGCACGACCTACGAGTTGCACTATCCTCAATCTCCCCTCGTATCAAGAGGCTGTGCTCGCAAAAGCAAGCACATGTATCCCATTTAAATGCCCGCGACACAGTTCCATGCAGATATTTTAGTTAAATTTTTTCATGGTCAGGTTTGAACAAAGCAAATGCGAAACTAAATGGTAACACTTTATAATAAGGTTGAATTAGTTAACATTACACTCAAAAAAATTTACTTTCACTGTTGTTAGTTGCACTCAAATCATCCTTGTTCACATTACTTAAAAAAACTCACAATTTTACTGAGTTGTTTCTACTAAAAATGAGTATCGTCAGCTTTACTTAATAAGAGTTTGTTCAGTCAACTTAACATTGCTGAGTGAAATGAACAAAATGGGCAGTGGATCTGTAGTTCCCAGCATGCTTTGCAAGGGACTGCATTAGGAGAGTAAATTTAGGAATTAAAGTGTTATTTTATGTTTTTCAGTAAAGGGAAAGGTGTTGTTAGTTTATGTTAGCGTTATGTGCAGTTATTTTGGACATTTAGAGGAGTTTCTGTAATTTTGTGGTTACCATTATGCAGAAGAGTGGTGCCTGTGTTTAGGCTGTAAGCACTCATATACACACATTTATTGGATGGACTTCCTGTTCTGAATTAAGTTATTATAGCATATTGTTTCTAAAAAATATGCTTGTTGTTATTTAATAATTTTCCACTTACACTCGTAGAGCAAGTAGTTAATGTAATAAGGTAAATTAGTTAATATAATAAGGTAAATTAGTTAACTTAGAAGCAGATTTCCTAGAAGTGGTAAACGCCTCACTTCTTTCAGGGACTTTTCCAAACTCCCTAAAAACCGCAGTAGTTAAGCCTCTCCTGAAAAAGAGAAATCTGGATAACTCCATATTGAGCAACTACAGACCAATCTCAAATCTCCCCTTCATAGGCAAGATCATTGAAAAAGTTGTTTTCAGTCAGCTGAACAAATTCTTAAGCTCAAACGGATACTTTGACAATTTTCAATCTGGTTTCCGACCGCATCACAGCACAGAGACAGCGCTCATAAAGATTATAAATGATATTCGCCTCAATACAGATACAGGCAAAACATCAATTTTGGTACTACTGGACCTCAGTGCCGCATTCGACACTGTTGACCACAACATACTTCTTGACAGGCTAGAAAATTGGGTTGGGCTTTCTGGAATGGTCCTCAAATGGTTCAGGTCATACTTAGAAGGGAGAGGTTATTATGTGAGTATAGGTGACCATAAGTCTGAGTGGACATCCATGATATGCGGAGTCCCACAAGGGTCAATTCTTGCACCACTCCTATTCAACCTGTATATGCTGCCACTGAGCCAAATAATGAAAAATAACAAAATGGCTTACCACAGCTATGCTGACAACACCCAGATCTACTTAGCCCTGTCACCTAATGACTACAGCCCCATTGACTCTCTATGTAAATGCATTGATGAAGTTAACAGTTGGATGTGCCAAAACTTTCTTCAGTTAAACAAAGACAAAACTGAAATTACTACATTTGGAAACAAAGATGAAATTCTCAAGGTGAATGCATATCTTGAGGCTAAAGGCCTGAAATCAAAAAATCAAGTCAGGAATCTTGGTGTGATTTTGGAGTCAGACCTGAGTTTCAATAGTCATGTCAAAGCAATAACTAAATCAGCTTACTATCATCTCAAAAATATATCAAGAATTAGATGCTTTGTTTCCAGGCAAGACTTAGAGAAACTCGTTCATGCTTTTATTACCAGTAGGGTAGACTACTGTAATGGTCTCCTCACCGGCCTTCCCAAAAAGACCATTAGACAGCTGCAGCTCATACAGAACGCTGCTGCCAGGATTCTGAGCAGAACCAGAAAATATGACCATATCACACCAGTCCTCAGATCTGTACACTGGCTTCCAGTTACATTTAGGATCGATTTTAAAGTGCTATTACTTGTATATAAATCACTCAATGACCTAGGACCTCAATACATTGCAGATATGCTGATTAAATACAAACCCAACAGATCACTCAGATCATCAGGATCAAGTCAATTAGAAATACCAAGGGTTCACTCAAAGCAAGGAGAGTCTGCTTTTAGCTATTATGCCAGCCATAGCTGGAACCAGCTTCCTGAACAGATCAGATGTGCTCCAACAGTAGCCACTTTCAAATCCAGACTCAAAACACATCTGTTCAGCTGTGCATTTACTGAATGAGCACTGTGCCACTGTACGTGCTTTGTCCGAACTGCTTGCATTTTAATTTATATGCTTAAATTGAACCCTGTTTTTATTTTTATTTTTAATTATACTCTTTATTTTTATCTTTCAATATTTTCTTTATTTTTTATTTCTTTTAATTCCTATTATAACTGTAATATTTTTATTTCATTTCTGTGTAAAGCACTTTGAATTGCCACTGTGTATGAAATGTGCTATACAAATAAACTTGCCTTGCCTTGCCTTGCCTAATGTTATAAGGTAAATTAAATCAATAAATGTGTTCACCTAACATAATAGACTTTTATAAATGTAACATGACATTATTAAATAAACTGCACATATAAATATTATGTAACAGTGACTAATTCAAATGGTTTGTATTTACTTAAAGAAATTTTGTCAGCTTTACTTGACTTTCTTTTGTTCATATAACTAAATTGTAGCGTCTTAGGGTTACATATATATTTAAATTAAAAATTAGCTCAATAGGGAATTGTGGGTATTAATATTTAGGGATTTATGATTAATCATAAAGGGTTATAATCTAATCACAAATCTCCAAAATCACCCAAAAGGGGAATACCTGACCTCGGTATTTATGCAATATATAATATATATATGGTTAACAACAATTTATTGCAATTAACTACAGATATATCTATATTAAATAATCACAGAATAACCTCTAGGGAGTTGATTCAAAATTCCTCTCCATTCCGTTTAAAGAACGAGCTGTAATTCTTTATCCACTCACTAGGTCTATTCTTCCTACCCAATTTTCGGGAGGTTTATCCCTCTGGCCACAAAGGACAAACTTTCCGAGTTATGGTATTAATTAAAGCATTCAACGTACTTATAAGAGCTCGTAGCTTAGATCTGACATTAAAGGGACTCGTGTTCTGTGAGTAAAACAATGACAATCAAAACGTGGATATCATGGTTTTAATAAAGATTAATACTACGATTACATATGACTAAATAAAGAATACATGTATTTACAGAATAGTGGAAAGAGGAGAAGGGAAAGGATGAGGAGGAGGGATGAGGAGAAGGGAAAGGAAGAAGGGTTTGATCGTGTCCGATCCGACACCTTCCCGAACATAACCACTAGAGCCAGCAAGAACCATATCACCTTAAACAGGGGTACAATCTTAAAACGCATCTAAATTTCGATAGAATTGATACTTGCATGGTTTCTTTGTGTTGTGTAAAGCGAGATGCGTGCGTTGGCATTTCTCAGTGTTAGTGCGCTGAAGCGTTCTCTCCGTTTGGTTTTTCCGGAGCTTAGTTGGTCCGCGGAAGTTTTGAAAGGTGTTTGGGAAGGGAGCGTCTTGGAAGGGAAAGTTCATCTCGTACAAACTAGGTTCCTCGGTCTGATGGAGCGCGCCGCTGGCTGTTGTCGCGGAGCGCGTCGATCCTCAAAGGAAACAACAGCTTGGCTGGACCGCGCCGGCTCGCAGGTCGAAGCCCGCGAGCCGCGCTGATGAGATGGGAGGAAAATGAAATTTGTCTCGTCGGGGTCCTTGCAAATTGACTGAGCAACCAATGTGTTGGTGTTTCTGTCCTTTAAAGTCCATTAACCTACGCCCCTTTTCCCTGCGGCGACCAATCGTTGGTGTGAATTTCAGGCGGGAGAGAGTTTCTTTGTTCGGACTTTGTTACTCAATGGAATGTTCTTGCTGGAAGCCAGAACTAGTAAAGTTTCACTCCAAAAAGGACTAAACATACTAGTGGTACATCTCATAATCATATACTTTGTACCATTGACTAAGACACAGAAAAAGGAACTTTTAGACATCAAACATGCCTTGGTTTACAGACCTGAAGGCAGTGCATCTTCTATACAGAGCAATTTTGAGCGTTTAAGATAGCTCTTACATCAAGCAAACATGAGAAATATGGGGAGCATGCATATACTTAAGAAATCATCATATATGTAATTTCTGGGATAGTTTAATTAAAGGCTAAATAGAGGGGAATGCTTGTGTGTGTGTGTGTGTGGTGTCCCGACGGATCACCACCTTAACGTGGTGGGGCACTTTGCGTGTCTCCGTGACCCCTAGAGCTATGTCGGCGGGAGTCTTGTACTCCTGGTAGGGCCACCCATGCCGAACAGATCAAAGGGTAGAGGCCAGACAAAGAGTGATCCCAAACGCCTCAACGATGGAGTCGCCGGAAAATGGTGGGTGTGAGAGAACCACCAAAATGGCGGAAAAGTCTGAAGAAGGCAGCCCCACCGCCACGTGGGTAAACCCGGAG
The DNA here is from genome assembly GCF_949357685.1 of Gobio gobio. Taxonomy (NCBI): domain Eukaryota; kingdom Metazoa; phylum Chordata; class Actinopteri; order Cypriniformes; family Gobionidae; genus Gobio; species Gobio gobio. Next base: position 71,812,860 of record NC_137098.1, on the reverse strand, counting down.
GGGTACAGTGGCTAGGGGAGTAAACCCTGATCACAAATCTGCCTTTGGGGACAGGCATAGGCGGAACCCAGCGGGCCGGGCTACCGGCAGACCCCTGCAACTCCTTTCAGACGAAGGTCGTCATGGGTTCTCTCATGCAACCAGAGATCCTTCTGGAAGGAGCCAAGATGGTGGGAGTGTGGAATGCACACCTGCACCTTCACCTTAATCCTTACCTATGTGCAAGCTTCTTCAAGCTTGTGCAAGGTGGTTCAAAAAATGTCTGCGCCATACACTCTGGGCGGTATACCGCAACCGCCGGAGCATCCCAACATGCGGTCGAAAAACGAAAGAAAGAAATAGACACCTGAGTATTGCTTCATGGAATGTCCGCACCTTGTTGGACCTGGCTGAGACACCTGACAAGCCTCATCGTAGAACAGCACTTGTGGCCTTAGAGCTAGCAAGGTACAACATCGACGTTGCAGCCCTCAGTGAGACCAGACTTCATGGAGAGGACTCCCTGACGGAGGTTGGTGCAGGGTACACTTTCTTCTGGAAAGGGGTCCCCGAAGGCACTCGCCGGACCCATGGAGTTGGTTTTGCAGTGAAGTCCAAACTGCTGCAGTTTATCCCTGAATCCCCTGTCGGCATCAATGAGAGGCTGATGACCTGGTGCATCCCCCTTGCAAAAGGATGCTTTGCCACCCTCATTAGTGCCTATGCACCAACGCTTGCTGCCGAGTCTAACACCAAAGAGGACTTTTACCTTGCCCTCGACTCTGCCATAAGAAAAACTCCAGCCACAGACAAACTCATTCTCATGGGAGATTTTAATGCCAGAGTGGGCATAGAGCACCTGGTATGGGATAAGGTAATCGGCCGGCACCGTGTTGGTAAGATGAATGACAACGGCCTCCGGCTCCTTTCTCTCTGTGCAGAACACCAACTGGTCATCACCAACACCATATTTCAGATGAAGAACAGATTCAAAACCACCTGGCAGCACCCACGCTCAAAACATTGGCACCTCCTTGATTATGTAATCGTCCGTCAAAATGACCGGAAAGATGTCCTCTCCACTCGAGTCATGCGCGGAGCAGAGTGTTGGACTGACCACCGTATGGTCAGATCCAAACTCCTCATGAGTATTAGACCCCGTGGTCAGAGGACAGCTCCAAAACAAAAAATAAATTGCTCAGCACTCAGTAGCCCCACTTCACGAGACCTCCTTCGACAGCTCCTCGCTGATAACCTCAAAGAGATCCCGGAGGAATCAGCTGACTGGCCAACGCTGCACCAAGCCATCCACAGTGCAGCTTCAGAGGCATTGGGCCAGCCGAGGAAACATCATCAGAACTGGTTTGACAGCAATTCGGCTGAGATACAGACACTCCTCAAAATAAAACATGATGCCCATAAATCTCTCCTGTCCTGCCCTGGATCTCCTACCTTGAAAGCCACCTTTAATGCAGCGAGATCTGCAACCCAGTGTGCCCTCCGGATCATGGAGGACACTTGGTGGGTGAAGAAGGCAGAAGAGATACAGCGTATGGCAGACTGCAACAACTCACAGGGCTTCTATGATGCCATCAAAACTTTCTACGGCCCCAGGAAGAGAGCGATTGCTCCAGTTCGTTCAGCTGATGGCTCGACGCTCCTCAAGGACCGCCATGAGATCCTCACCCGCTGGGCAAACCACTTTGAGACTCTCCTCAACCTCAATAACCCTGTTGACATTTCTATCCTGGATAACATCCCCAACCTATCACTAGTCACACACCTCAACAATCCCCCTCAGTTTTTGGAGACACGCCAAGCCATTGTGAGTCTTAAAAACAATAAAAGTGCTGGACCGGATGGCATTCCGGCAGAGGTCTTCAAACATGGAGGGTACCTCCTTACACGCCGCCTGCACCTCCTCATCTGTCATATTTGGGAATTTGAGACCCTCCCACAAGACTGGAAGGATGCCGATATCGTGGTCATCTATAAACAAAAAGGGGACAGAGCTGTGTGTGGAAACAGCCGTGGAATCTCCCTCCTCTCCATTGCAGGGAAAGTTCTGGCAAAAATCATGCTCAATAGGCTAGTTAAGTACATCTCAGAAGCTGCACTACCGGAAACGCAATGTGGCTTCCGGAAGACTAGATCCACCACTGACATGATTTTTGTCTTAAGGCAGTTGCTAGAAAAAAGCAGAGAGCAGAGCACAGACCTTTACATAGCCTTCATTGACCTCAGTAATGCATTTGACACTATCAACCGTGAGATGCTCTGGAAACAACTTTCCAAACTTGGGGTACCACCCAAGTTCCTCACCATTCTACAGCAGCTGCACAATGGGATGCAAGCCAGAGTCACCACAGGAGAACTTCAGTCAGAGTTCTTTGATGTAAATGTTGGGGTGAAGCAGGGCTGTGTCTTGGCTCCAGTCCTTTTTAACCTCCTTCTCTCTGCCGTCAAGCACCTTTTTCATTGTGCGTTAGGACACAAGGACGGTGTTCTCCTTGAATACCGCCTTGATGGAAGCCTCTTTAACATCCGGAGGTTGCAGGCCTACACAAAGACCAAATCCTGCTGCATAGGTGAACTACAATATGCTGATGACTGCGCTATTCTAGCACATAGTCCAGAATCCATGCAGCACGCCCTCAACACAATAACCTGTCTCTACCAATTCTTTGGTCTTCAGGTTAACATAAAAAAAACTGAAGTTATTTCCCAAATCTTCTCTCAAACCTCTTCACCCCCCAGCTTCCATATAAACGGCATTCCACTTAAAAATGTAGATCAGTTCACCTACCTCGGTTCAACTCTGTCCTCTTGCTGCTCCCTTGATATGGAAATCCACACCCGTATCAAAAAAGCCTCCTCATCATTCGGTCGCCTTCGTAGTAGGGTTTTTGAAAATCGAAATCTGAGGGTCAGCACCAAGGTTGCTGTTTATAATGCTGTGTGTGTCTCCACCCTGCTTTATGGGGCGGAAACATGGACTCCATACAGCCGACACATCACCCTCTTGCAATCCTTCCACATCCGCTGCCTTCAGAAGATCCTCGGCCTCTCCTGGATGGACCGAGTCCAACATGCGGAAATCCTACAGAGCACCAATTCTATCTGCATGGAAGCCGCAGTGGCTAAGAAACACCTACGATGGATAGGGCATACCATCCGTATGCCGGACCACCGCTTGCCTCGCCAAATCCTCTACGGTCAAGTACAAGGCGCCAAACGAGCGGCTGGTGGACAAAAGAAACGCTATAAGGACTACACCAAGGGACTTTTAAAGCATTCCAACATCAATCCCATGCATCTTGAAGCTCTGGCACAGGACAGATCAGCCTGGCAGGTTACCTGTGCCCGAGTAGTTTCACAAATCCACGAAAAAAACCAACAGCGGAGAGCCGCGAGACGCAGACAAAGACACCAGAGGGCAACTGGAGCACCTCTATTCATTTGGTTTCCCTTGCTCCACCTGTGGACGAGTGTGCGGGTCGAGGATCGGCCTCAACGCCCACGAGAAGTGGCACCAGCGGCAATGTCGTTGATCCCCTCCCCAACCCCGAAGCAAGCGTCATCATCGGAAACGATGGACAGCTATAAGAGAGAGTGTGTGTGTGTGTGTGTTAGGGTCACTCCCCGGCCGTTCTAGACTGAAGGGTGAGAGAACTGTCCTGGCTGATTAGAATCTGATTGAAGCTCAGAAAGGGCCATCATAGTATCTTCTGGTCACACTCTAGCCGGTCTTAATCAGTCGGTGGTGCAATCTGACTCAGACTCGTTGGAGCCAGTGGGGCAGGGATTTAATTTATATGCAGAGCTGTTTGGAGGAAAGCATCTCTGATCACTTTGATCCCATGAGAGAGAGAGACACAAAAATTACTCAATATAGTTGTGTGGAACCAATTGACGCTGCTTTTTAAGTAAATTCAACAAATTATTTTTGAACGTAGTTAATGCATTAGTTAACATGAACTAACCATGAACTACACCTCCGTTCAGCATTAGTTAATCTTTGTTAATGTTAGTAAATAAAAATACAGCTGTTCATGGTTTGTTCATGTTAGTTCACAGTGCATTTACTAATGCATTATTAAAATCTTGCTAACATTAGTTAATGTTGAAACTAACATTAACAAAGATAAATAAATGCTTTAAAAGTGCAGTTCATTATTAGTTCATGTTAACTAATGTAGTTAACTAATGTTATCTAATGAACCTTATTGTAAAGTGTTACCAACTAATTTAAAAAAAAAAAATTATTTGAGTTGTAGATGTTGTAAATATCTGTCCAGTTGTAAAAGACAGATGGTTAATTTGATAGGTTAATAGGTTGTTTAACCTCCTATTATGTCTGTTGTGATGCTTTCATAATAAATGAATGCTGCTGTTTATGCTTCATTTGTTGTTTGCTCATCTGGATTTAATTGTATATATGTATGTACGCATTTACGTTTAATTTAATTGGGTTGGGGTGCCATGGGAAAAAAAATCACTACAAAAGGGTCCCATGCTTTCAAAAAGTTTGGGAACCACTGGTTTATAGTTTATTTAGTATTTATCCCATGCATATATTAATTACCACCTTGTTAATTTTGTGTGGTTTACGACGTGTCAATTTAACCTGTTAAGCTGCACCCCCACTTTGGGGCTCACAGCTGAAAACGACCTACCTGAATTAAAACAATTATAGCTCCTGAGAACAGTGTGCTACAGGCACAATTAAGGTATCTTTGGAAAGAAGACACTTGGGACTCTACTAAAAAGCAATCAGAGTTTATAATTCTCAAACAGATAAAAAATTATAATAGTTGAAATGCCTCAAAAATTATTTACACTACACAGAATGTTGTATTATTTCATGTAAAAATATATGAAAATAAAGGGTCCAATCCACTTGTTATTTGGACTCAGAGAAATTGAATATTTTTTCTTAACTCATATTTGTGTTACACAGAAGAAAGAAAGTCATATACAGCTGGGGCAGCATGGGCGTGAGTAATTAACATTATTGTACAAAAATATTTTATTAATTCAAGTTATTCATTTTAACCTTTAATACGAATACCAGCGGAAAGGGCTCCTTTGTTTATAGCATTCTTGAGAGTTATTTTACTTTTAAAAAATTAACAAGTTTATCTAGTTAGCTAGTTTCTGATATTTATCCAAATGAATCGATAAGATCAGAATCGAATCACAAGCTTATAAATTGCAGCACCAATAGAGTTGGTAGCACTGTGAGCACTGTGAGCAACCTGAATATTGATAGCACCGATGCAATTTATATGCGTTTTTAAGTTAAGCGAGGATGAGTTGATTATCACAGGCAATCAATTATATATGTAACTTAAAAGCTGCAAAAGTGTTTAAGAAACATGAACTTACGTTTAAAATTGTCGATAAGACTGGGTAACTGCCACTCGAGGAGTTTTTCCCTCACGAAAGTATCCATGTGCTTTTTTGACTAGAAAAAAGCACTTTTTGAATTACATCACTTAACAAAAACAAATTTATGCATGTAAAAAGACTTTTATTACCACACATGCATCAAATGACCTCACTGGCCCAGCACACGGCAATCGTTGAAAGTTAAACTTTGAAAGTTGTCGTGGTCCTGAGTAGTCGATTCACTTCCGGGAATCATTTTGTTTCAAAATCGGTGCACCGGTTTATTTTAACCGGATCGTTGGTTCTTTGAGACCTGAGGTCCCATGACATTTACATACTGTGTATGTGTTTTACATATCAATATCAAGTACCATACTCATCATATGGACAATTGCAGGTGTTTTACTTACAGTCATATCACTTGTTTTGACTCATTTGACTCACTTGTTCAATTCGCAGTGACACAAATGACTCTTTCCTCTTTTCACAGATATACACATACTTCTTATTAAATAAGAAGCAAATATATTTAAAACATTGATTAAAATTAAGATATAATTTATACAAAATGAAATTCAATTTAAAGAAAGGTTTTCTACAAAACAGAACAGAACATGGTGTTTCTCAAAAACACCATGTCTTCTGATATATTGTGCACCAAATGATGTGTCCTTTATTACTCATGCTGTGCTCGTACATATATTAAATTAAAAAATAACATTAGTCTATAATATTTAAACATCAATATGAAACAAAATATGTTTAACTGGAACTATATTCTGAGCAGACATTTGCGAATAAAAGCTTTATTGATGTGACACTATGCTATTTACAATAAACACGTTATAATCTGTCCAAAACAGGCCAAATAAAACTTGTCTAAACAGTTTTGCGTCTATGATGTACATTTTATGTTGCAGCAGGATTCATATTTAAACTGTCTTTTTGCGTTTAATATTCACAGATGCTAACAGAATAAACTTAGCTTACCACAATCTGCGGCTGAATCCATTGCTCTCAGAAATGAACAGCTTTTCATGAGGTTAATTGTTCCAGGATTATTCCTAAACACAATTTTTTTTCTTCATTGATTATTCCTCAATGAAGTGTAGCGCTTCACTTGATATGTTTGTTTGAGTTGTTGTGTGGGCTTTGACGCATGGATCGCCTTAGTATTTGAATCTCAAAGAGCACAAGCACCGTGGGTGTGATCGCATTACCGGATAATGAGACGCTCGGGAACGACTAACATCTCTCTTTTTTCAAACAGATTACATAAACACAGAATATTTGGGTAACACTTTACAATAAGGTTCATTAGTAGGGGTGTGACGAGATCTCGTGCCACGATTTCTCGTTGAGGTGAAAGCTGTCTTGTGTCATATTGTAATGATGAGTGTGAGAGTAAAGTTAGGATAGAATATGCCAACACTATGTTTACATTACGCCTGCACTGTAGTTTGGCCTTTTTTATAGAAATAAAAACAATTTAATTCAGGTGGATAACATTCACTTCAATTCCATCAGCTCATCCAACGAGCGGTTCGAGCCGTACATAGTGCACAGAACTGATCACGTGTCGAGAAGACGAGCGCTCACATTGAGCGTGTGTTACGAGTGTGTGTTACATGTTAATGGACTCCGTGGCGGAGGATTCTTTGCACAGCAGAAGCGTCAGACTTATATTTGAAAATGCGTGTTCAGCACCACCAGTACTATTCCTTGGGAATACTATTCCCAGAGTACACATGATCACGAAATTCAAAGTGAAAGTAAAGGCGAGTGCGCATTCAAACGCGATTTCAATATGTTACCGCTGTTTGAAAGCGGCTCCCTGAGGCAAGCGAATCTCTCCCAATATATAAGCTATCTCGTTGTAACCATCTCTTAGCTCTGTATCATGCTTGAAGAAAAATGTGGTCTCTATTTGCACTTTGAATACTTTGATTATGGTATTGTAACAGCTGGATGAAACCAGGAGAGTAGAGGACACTACACCAGGATGGTAGTTTACACACAATACTTTATTAATCGTTAAAAACACAGCATAACCTCATAAAACACGTTACCGCCCTTGTGTCAGTAGGCGCAGTCACACGCGAGCTCACGTCAGCAGGGAAGGCTCTCTGGGGTTCCCCTTGTCGATTACGTCACACAGTAGGCAGATTGGTCTCAGGTTCGCATCATCCGCAGCCCAGTTTCCGGGTTCCGGGTCACTCAACAGTTCTCTCAGTGTCCTTGGGAGCTCTCCTAGCCAGCGAGTCAACTCCTAACTATCTAACACATTTGCCCCCCGCTTACTGACTATCTTCACCGCCAGAGACACTAATTGTCCCGAGCGGCCGGTTAGCGTTCCCCACAAGTGAGAGCTCTCACCACACAAAACTCAGCCCGCGCGCCTCTCGAGCGGCACTCAAACACTGCTTATATAATCAGGATTCACACGCATCACCTGCGCACATTAATTTCATTACGGGACACCCCTCCACATTAACTGAGGGGCGTGTACGTTAACCATCGCCATTCTCCTACTATTACAGTATTATGGTTATTGTTTGCACTATATATGATCAGTTTGTGGGAAGGAATTCAGTTAGGAGTTTAAAAGAAGCTCATGTGCAGTTCTGAGGTCTGAAGAGACAGTCATTCAGGAGAGAAGCCAGTCAGTTGAGTTTTTGGCAAAACCTTTACAGTGCTTGAGTATTGTTGTATTTTACTGCATATGATAATTCATACTCAGAAAGTAGAACTGAAATGACATTCATTACAAGATGATGAGTTAAAACATTTCAAATGCACCTGTCATGTATTTCATAATCGAGGATTTCTTAAAAATACTATGGTAAAATCTTGTCTCGTCTCGTTCTCGTGAACCCAATCTCGTATCTCATCTTGTCTTGTGAGATACGTGTCTCGTCACACCCCTATTCATTAGTTAACATTAACTAATAATTAACTGCACTTATAAACCATTTATTCATCTTTGTTAATGTTAATTTCAACTAATGCATTATTAAAATCTTGTTAACATTAGTAAATGCACTGTGAACTAACATCAACAAACCATGAACAGCTGGATTTTTATTAACGCTAACAAAGATTAACTAATGCTGAACAGAGGTGTTGTTCAAGGTTAGTTCAACTAATGTTAGCTAATACAACCTTATTGTAAAGTGTTACCAATATAGGGATGAAACGGTATGCAAATTTAACATCACGATTATAGTGACCCAAATTATCACGGTTATCAATATTATCACGGTTTTGTTCAAACGAGATGAAAGTGTTCAAAAAGAACAGATGCACACACTTAAAACATTTCAACAAGTTTTATATTTGAAATTCAACCAACAACAAATAACTAAAGCAACTCTATGCACTTTTTTAAGCTAGATTCTGTGGGATTTCCTTCCTTAATGGCTGTCGTCAATAGCAACGCATAATGCATAAATAATAATAATTTGTTGTAAATATAATCTCTGATGAGAATATTGCTTGAGAATATATTTACAGAGATAACATTAGTGTTCAGCAATGATGCATTTAAATCTAGCATATTTTGTGTTAAAGGCCAAACAGTATCCTAGTGAAATAATGCGTATCCATATTTCCATATGATTTGACAGATTATTTTAAATATCAAAATGTGTGCATCATACTTGACACCTAGATGAACACTTTACAGTCAGTTTTATGACTGTCATTCTCTTCAAATGCCATTGAAGTTTGAAACATGTATTAACGTTACCAATGTTGTATGTAACTTTAGAGACGGTCCCTAAATTCGCCTGCGTTATGCCAGTCATATCAGATGCGCTGTGGTTCTGCTGTGTTTGTTTGAAACCATTTTCGCTGCTGAAATAGAACAAAAACAGTCCACCACTGTATGATGAATGAATCTCTTGTGTACATCGCACGTTTATCTCTGCTTTGAGTGAATATTTCAGCGAGTGAGAGCGGCGCGCGCTCTTAACATAACTCCGCTAATCTGAACGCCTCTGATTATGAGACATAGCATTCATAAACTCAATAGAAACATGTGTGAGTGGTTATAATGCGCAACGCGATTATAACAGATGGCTTTTGAGAAGACTATAATAAGTTCAACAGCCAGAGTGGCTAGTGTGCAGCCGAAATAACGTTACACCCGCAAATGGCGGTTGTTAATGTCAAGCCCTGATTATTATCCCTTAATGTCACCCTAGTCTTGTCTGAATTTGTTCGTTCGCTTCACGTTATTATTTCCCAGACGTAGTTTTGGTTTTGAGGTCAAAGTCCACTTGCCTTGCGTTCGTAGTTTTGAAGTGTTTCCCCTATTACAGCGACTTTCTTCTGGCATGTTCTGCAGACAGGGTGACCATCTTCGATTAAGTTTCCCTCAGGACTTTTGTAAAAGCCAAAATATGACCACACCTCAGATTGGGTCCTTTTAGAGCTGAACAATCCCTCGGGTGCTGTCACTGCCTTCTGCCATTTCTCCTCATTCAGAAAACAGCGGTGCGCTGCGTCAGACTGACTGGACAAGATTTACCGCGAGTTTTCACAATCGTGATAATCACACGCGGTTTTAATGATAATTAAATTTTATACGATATTACTAACCGTCACGACATTTTATCATGGTTTACCGTGAAACCGGTAATCGTTTCATCCCTATATATATATTTTTTTTTTTCTATTTGGTTTACATGATTTAAAACCTGACATTTTAACGTTTCTTTAGACATATGTCTCATGTTTGTGTGATAAGTTTTCACTAAGCTACAGGTCATTTTCTGAAGAGAATCAGATTAGACATAATTAACAGAGAGGCTGTAGATCGCGCATCATGTTTGTTTTCTTTATTTTGCAAAAAGCACAACATTTTGTTTTTATTGTGACTGTACACAAAAAAAGTCTATTATAAACAGATTATAATGATGTATAACACTTGCCTGAATGATACATTTATTTTGAAAGTTATTTGAGTCAATTTGGCATTGATATGAAAAAAGCCAGTCGATCGCGCCGGCACTACAGCCGACTCAAGGGGGTCAAAATGATTATTAATGAAAACATTATATGAACTTACCTTAAAACATCTGCAACCAGTGGCTTTGCCCCTTTGTCCTTTCAAAATGACAGTTTGGGAGGGAATTTAAACATCTTCAAAGTAGGGCTGTCAACGAATATTCTAAATTCAAATATATATTAGAATAGTTTAAAAACAACTCATTTCGAAGGTGAAAATTAATATTCGAAAAAAATATATATATGCCCGCGGTAGTAGAGGCGTGGCTGTCTTCCAACTGCACGCGCAAGCAGTGCGTTGACAGGTCAGGAGCGGTTCGTGTGGAGAGCGGGCTCGTGTATTGCATATACAGACGAAAATGTCACATTTTCCGGTGTTCTCCTTCGACCCCTGTCTGTCTCGTGCTTTGATTTATGATGGGCAGCATATATCTGCTGCAAATGCAACCGTGTTCCCCTCTGTCTCATACACACATGCATATAACTTGTTGTATACAAGTAGTTCACATGATACATGTAACATTCAAGTGAAGATATGCTTCTAGTTTTAATCATTTAAACAGGCTTTTGAAGTTTGGGCAAAAACTTCTGGCAGTGGTGTTTTTGTGTATTTTATTTTTTCACAGCACTGTATGTCATATGATGATTGTGAAACACACGGGACACTTCACTACATGATTTCTTGGTGAAATTTGTTATTTTCCATGTTAATCAGGTCAGTTTTGATCAAGAACAATCCACTGTGGCTTAAATTCAGCGTGAGCAGCGCGGCAAAAATAGACTCGGCGCCGAAACGATCCCGGCACTGCTGCTTCTGCTCTGCTCCTGCTACGCGCTGCCCCACTGCCTCTGCATGCGGTGTGAATGCGCTAATCTGTTAACATGGGCGCCGAAAAAAATGCGCGCTGCTTACGCCCTGCTAATGCTTGCAGTGTGAAACCGTCACTGCTGAAAGTTGACGGCGTCTTGCATGGAAGATTGCAGAAAATGCAGAGCCCAACTCGAACTGCAGCAGAGAAAGCGATTTTAACCCCCCAAAATCTAAAAAGCCATGTCTTATTTTTGTTTTTGGCATACCATTCGACCACTAGCAACATAAGGTCACATCTCGAAAATGTGCACCCAAATGAGCATGGCATAATGTGTGGAACTCCAGCTAAACAGTCACATCTTCGCCCGCCACGAGCTCTGTCTGCAACACGACAAGAGGTAATAACGGAGAAATTAATTTTCGTTCATTTGTAAGGACATGAGAGCGATCAGTGTCGTGGATGGGCAGGCTTAAGGGAGTTCTGTCAAGCAGTGGAACCGAGGTACCACATCCCTAACATTACTAAAGTGTAGGCTACTGTTCTGACTGAATAGATATTGCATGAATAAAGGATAAATGCACTGCTTCCACTGGTTTGATAATTTACCGTTTCATGTCAGTTCCATGTTTACCACAGCACAGCTCGCTCGGAGCGTTCAATATGCTGTAAAACTTCAATTAATATGAATAATATTTGTTTCAATCACTGAATGAAGCCTGCTATATTTGGGACAAGAGTTGCAACCTTAAATTGCGTGCACAGAACTCAGAACTCAAAATGTGTGTGTTCATTAAACCGTGTTTTTTAAACCATTATGCGCAGAGAGCGTGAGGGCGAGAGAGAGTGAGGTCTGCGGTCTTTAGCCATTAGTTGATTTATTGTTTTTGTGTAGTTAATACATTGTCAAATGTTTAAACTTAAATAGACTACCTATACAAGTAGTTATGTCTCTTTGTATTAATTTGTCCTGTTATTTACGTAATGCGCGTCATTGGCAAAATGCGCAACCAGATGTTCGAATAGTTCGAATATTCGTGTTTTTTTAGAGGTAATATTCGAACGTCATTTTTGAGGAATTTTGACAGCCCTACTTCAAAGCGAAGCTCGAGAAACAACCAAGTGCAGGGTAGAAACAATATGGTTCATATGCTGATTCCTGATGTCTGTGTTTTTAAACTCAGATAATGAAAGCAATGCTGGATCTTAGAATATTAACTATATTAACAATGTCAAATTATTAGAACATTAACTATATAACAAATTAATAATGCTAGATAAAACCAGTGAAACAGGCCATTACATGATTATAGTGTCATCATCAAAACTGAATTGTCATTACCGAGTCGTAATATTTTATTTTGCCATAACAAATGCGCTTTATAAAGATAAAGTTGCAGCAGCAAAAAAAGGTCAATAATCACTTCATTATCTGATTAACTTCTAAAGTCTTTAAATGACACGAGTTTCTGATGCTCCACCGCTGCTCTTATTCACATCCAAACCATAAATCAGTGTAAGAGTAATGAACAAACTGACTCTGAATCTGTTTCCATGTGTTTTTCTTAAAGTGAGCACAGGACTCGTCTTTGTCAATCAGATGAAGAACTGGAGAGACGCTCAGAGTTACTGCAGACAGAATCACATTGATCTGGTCAGTGTGAGGAACCAGAATGAGAGTCAACAGATTCAGAAGTTCATCAATGATAGTCGCATATCTAATGATGTCTGGATCGGCCTGTTCAGAGACTCATGGCAGTGGTCAGATCAGAGCAACTCCTCATTCAGAGACTGGACCCACTAAACATTGGACGTCGGATAGGCGTGCAGATCATGTCTATATTGGGTCCGTCGGTCCATGACCAATTCTGGACATCTATTCGACGTCCAAACTAGGTCCACTATTTTGACGTCCAACCATGACCCAACTTGGACGTCAATTTGACGTTCAACTTTTGACCTTGAACTGGGTAATTTTTTTGAGCGTCATTTGGACGTCTATGACAGGTGCAAGAACATTTACATTATATATAATGTTTTATTTACAAATATCAACATTGTCGTTATCAACATGATTAATACTTGAAAGCTAAAACACTCAAGATTCATGTTCTGAACTCGTTTTTTGCACTAAATACACATGAGAGGGGTTAAATGAAATGCTGAAGCTATTTAAACATTAGCATAATAAACGTATATATAAAACATAATAAAATTATTTTGAATAAAAAACTACTCTTTACAATTACAAATGTTCTAATATAACTGGACCTTTTGAAAGGATTTAATATAGTTTGGCTTTCAAATTGAGTCAAAAAACAGTCAACGTCACTCTGATTGGCTGGGGTAGCACATCATCATAACCCAACCAGTCACTGTTCTGATTGGCCGAGGCCACACGCCAGGCATTTGGCGCGATTCTGCGTGCAAGACGGCACATTCAGCCTGCATCGCTTTCGCTGGTGAGTCCATTTTTTCTTCTCTAAGTTGAAGGCAAGTTTGGTCAGCTTAGTGATTTTTATGTCCATGTGTACGTGTGGTAGGTAGTTTAGCATCACGTCTTCACAAACCTGCTGTGATTATAGCCACGAATGGTCACGGAGAGAGACCATGTCGAAAGCTGTTAGCTAGCTTGACTTATTGAACGGCAAACTTGTCACGCGCACTATAAAACGCGTGTGCGATATTAACAAAAAATATCTTGATTTTCTGTGTTTTTCTCAGTAACGATAATTAGACAATATTTAGTGTTTAGTAAAGAATAATGTACATCCAGCCGGTTATCGCAGAGTAAACCCAGACAGAGTGATCAGGACCCAACACGAAGCGGAGGGATCTTGCCACTTAAGGGCTTTATTCTGCGGCGATAACCGGCTGGATGTACATTATCCCGCTAATTACACGGCTAACAATACTTGTCTCAAGTAAATTAGACACAAAATATTGGCTTGTTTAAATATTTTATTAGCTCTCACGCAAAGCTTCCGGGAAGAAAAACTGTTCCAAACTGCTTTGAGTCGTTTTGAAGTCAAATTAATGCTGAAGTCTTCCATTGTGACTGACTTCCTGTATGACTGCAGAATGCTGTTGCATATATTTAAATCATTTGTCTTTTTTTCTTTTGCAGAAGGGATCATGAAATTTGATTCTGCAGCCACTGAGGACTACATCAAATTCAATGTGTCTGAGCACCTCAAGCATGCACCACAAAGACTTGGAGGCGGAGGATTTACTATGCCCTGATTTTTTTTTTAAATAAAGATGGAAATAAAGAAATGGCTATATTGAATTGTGACTTATTTGAATAACTAGTGTTGTATGTATGTGGTCCCATGTTTCCAGAGGATGAAGGACATGTTTTCTGTGCCAGTTCATTTCCCTGTAGCTTTGTTTCAGCAGCTCGTTTGAGCTGGAAATGCATTACACCTATGTATGCGTCTCCATTTATCACCTGCTGCTTAGACAATCAAATGGAGTTTTTTGAAAATTAATCTAGTCCCATTTCAGAAGGTGGCATATGTTCCAGATAATTTCCCAAAAACTCAGTTTGATTGTCTCAGCAACAACTGGAGACCTTACGGTCTATGCTGGCATTTCCTGTCGAAACTAGCTACTGAAACAAAGCTACAGGAAATGTAATGCATGGTACAGAAAACATGTCCTCCACCCTCTTGAAACATGACTACAGTTATAGAAGTTGCATAAAAACGACGTCTAAATATGATGTTGAAAAGACGTCCACAAACGACCACATTTGGACTATAAATAGCCCATATACGGAGGTCCCACGGACGTCAACATTTGACGTACCGGAGACGTCGAAAAAAAG
Organism: Gobio gobio; assembly: GCF_949357685.1. Taxonomy (NCBI): domain Eukaryota; kingdom Metazoa; phylum Chordata; class Actinopteri; order Cypriniformes; family Gobionidae; genus Gobio; species Gobio gobio. Next base: position 71,797,842 of record NC_137098.1, on the reverse strand, counting down.
ACGTCGCCTGGCGTTACAAAACAACCCCTTCAGTGGACCGAAATTGGACGTCCAAAAATTACTTAGAAAGGACGTCACTACGACGTCACATTGCGCAGTGGGGAGGTCTGATGAACCAAGTGGAGGAAATGAAAACTGTGCAGTGATTGAATGGGCTACTCAGAGACAATGGAATGACATCTCTTGCGTCAAACAATGTCCTTTTGTGTGTCATGAAGGTGAGCAGATCCTCTCAAAACACACACAGTCCATCATCAGCTCCAGATATCTTAAAGTTCACGCTACATGTCTGACATGACAGATTCCTCCACAGTGTTTGTTCTGCATGTTGTTTTTGATCAGTCTCTCTCTAGTTTTTGCTTGTGGTTTGTTTTGTGTCCAGATAAACTGATTCTGATCAAAGAGAACCGGACGTGGTCTGAAGCTCTGAAATACTGCAGACAGAATCATGTGGATCTGGTCTCGGTTCATTCAGTCGAGATGCAGCGTCGTGTGATGAATGTGGTTAAAGGGGCGTCTACTGAGGAGGTGTGGTTGGGTTTACGTCACTCCTGCACTGTGGGACTCTGGTTCTGGGTGAGCGGAGAGACCGTGTGCTATCAGAACTGGGCGATAGATGATTCAGATCAATGTGAGTCTGCAGTGAGATCTGGAGCAGTTCAGTCTGGAGGAGATCAGCGCTGGATCAGCCGTCCTGAAAACAACACACTCAACTTCATCTGCAGCAATTATGAGTGAAGGATAGGTTTGTTTTGTTTTTTCATGACTGTCATATCTTTTTTAACACTTTTTCTACGTTTTTTTTCCGGTTTTCATCAGATAATGTGCTTGTATCAGTACAAAGAAATATACACTTCTAATAATATACATTTCTGTAATGTAAGAGTATAAAATACTAATATGCACTATATATATATGTTTTAAAGATCCCATGAAATCAAAATTAATTTTCATCTGTGGCTTTTAGTCGTTCTCTTCTGGAAAAAACACTCATTATTTTCAACACAGACTGTTCAATCAAATGCACTACAACACCTGCAACTCTTTATGAAAGGGTTGAATCATTATCACAGGGATATTTTGCTTGCTTTGTTCTCTTTTACTCATTTGCTAGAAGGTAATACCAAAAAAAAAAAAAAAAAATGTTCTCCCTTTTATAATCTCCGACAAAATAGCCCCAATAATGAAAGTCCATGAATAGACTCACTGGCCTCAACACATCAGTCCCTTAGTCCATAGATGGAAAAATCAAGTGTCCCCAAAAAGAAGAAAAAATTAATCCTCAGTCCGAAAAAATGTGTATTCCAGAGTTGAGTGTGTACCAATAAAACAGCTCAAAAGTCTAATACACCATGACTCTGATGGATTTCCAGAGATCATTTGGACCGATGCTCTGGAGTTAAGGTAGCAAACACATGCCACCTCTCCACACACACACACACACACACACCCTTTCAAAATGGCCGCCTTCTCTTCTCATGGGCTGGCCCATCATAATAAAAGTCCTTAGCAACCAACAAATGTCCCCCTAATTCCCCCTCAAACAAAATCATACATGCACACATGCGGATAAAACAATAAACATTTAGGAATGGCACATACACACATTCATTGACTTTTGTTGTTAAACTCTTTATCCTTAGTGAGCATCCTGCAGGCTTTACTGTGGCAGTGTCACAGCACTCACAGTCAACTACTCCTGGTTCAAGGATGTGGTTTAAAGCATGGCTTAAATGGCTATTTAAAAGCAAATCAAAGCAAAGCACAAGCCACGGCTGTGTTTTTCTAAAGCATCGTGAGCTAAGTTGATGTTGGTGGCAATGGTCTACGATGCTTTTGGAAACGCAGCCGTTGATTTCATGGGATCTTAGTATTCTGGTGGTGTGGTTTCTTTCTTCTCACTGCTGTACTAGTCATATCTTTACAAATGACATGTGTAGAAAATGATTGTGAGCATCTATATGTGTCTCAGGGAAATTAAATATGGTTTATTCTTAAAGATAAACTAAAAGTTGAGTATAAAGTATCTTGCAACCTGTAATTCAAAGGAGGACAACACCAGCTCAAATAAACATATTTACCAACAGCATTCTTGTGTTGTGACGTTTATAAAACACAAATATATATACAACAGAAAATTATGTAAACTTTCTTTCAACCCAAATAGTTTTCTACACAGTTAAGTTCTCTGTGTTATATGAGCACTAACACTGTAGATTGGCCCATTGACACTGAGTAAAGTTACTGCAGTTTAAAGTTTGACTTTATTTCTGTTATTGAGAATTAACAGAGGTTTAGATGTTAATGTTTTATTGAATGTTTCATTTGAAGTCATTATTATGGAGATCAGTGTTTGCTTTAGTTGGGCTCTTGAGCTAAATTTAGTTTGTTTTGTTTGATTTTATGGCAGTCAAATTACTGCATTTCTGTGTTTTAGGACTGATGTAAATCATTATAAAGTTAAAACATTAAATAATATAAAATAAATAAAAAAGTTCACATCAATTGCAACAATGCAGAGATCAGTGTGAGATGCTACATCTTTTGTGTAAAACTTGAGACACACTTCGACATCAACACTCACCGTCAAACCTCAACAATGGTGACAATCAAAACATATTCAAATATAAATAGAAAAAGATTCCAGCTGCATAATTTATTTGGGTCGCAATGCATGCTGGGAGCCATGAATGAGTTGTGTGTGCTGGCATGAAGCATGTCTGTTGAGTTTCATATCTGGAAAATAAGAGTTTTTTTTTTCTGTAAAACATTTAAGGACATTTTCTGTAATTATTTTTTATTTTTATTTAAATTATGGTATTTTACCGGTTTAATTTTTAGTGTTTTGTTTGGCAGCATATCTGCAGTTAATTTTTTAAAATTATTATTTATAGATTTTTTTTTTACATTTTGAGCTGCCTTGTTTTTAATGGTATCATTGAATAGCAGATATAGTCACTGTAATATATGATAGAAACATATGCAGAAGTATTTCAGCATAAATATTATTAGACTTTTTTAAAGTTATTGAGTTCATCATTATAGGCTATAGCACATAATATGTATCCAACATCAGCAGACTTATAGCCTACACTTCAGATGTGTCCAAACGTCCACACAGGATAAACACTAGCTTCTGAAGGACAGAAAAAGCTTCACACAATATATGGATAAACATTAGAGTAAAATATGCATGAGAGTTATGTGTTATACAACTGTAGTGTAAAAGGGTTCATCACACAAAGGTTTTATAAACCCTTATACATCGAGGCCATCTAGTGGTAAAAATCATGAATAAGCAAAAAGAAGCCTGAGATGATAATAATGAAGAATGAACTTCCTTTTAATATAACTGTTGATATCAACATATTTTACAGCACACAAAGGCTTTGCATGATTGTAAAATAAAGTGATTTAGTCACGTTAAAAACAGTTTGAGTCATAATCTAAACCTTTACACTTTTAACAAGACATCCAAAAAGATAACACATTTAAATAAAAGGGTTTACATTGTATAAAGGAGAAAAAATACAATACAAAAATAAATAAATTAATAAATAAATAATAAGAAAGACAGCATATACCACTTTAATTTTCAAGTAACTCCAACTCTTTGGCGAATAAAAGTCTATCTTTCATTTATAGTTATCAATAAATTTCAGAGACTCAAATGAAAATCAGTCATAAAGACCTTCAAACAGGGTTTAGAATTATTCCATTTACTTTTAGGAATATGACATTTACCAAATAAAATCATGAGATTCATCATAAAATTGACAGATGGATTTTGTGATTCAAAACATAAGATAATGGAGGGGGGGGGGGGGGGTTATTATAACCAATTATAAGCTAACAAGAGGCGAGGGATCAAGACAGAAAATAACAAAAACACCACATGTGCAAAACAAGACAAGACAGACATGTGACCCTTATATGGAGAAAAGTTATGCACATAACATAACTTTCAGGGGGGTATTCCAGAAAGCAAGGTTAACCGTCACATATACCCTGAACTCTCGGTTGATTAACCCAAACCTTGCTTACTCGATTTACATAACCTGTGCACATCGCCACCTATTTGGTGGTTGTGCAATCATCTTTTCGTTTAATAAGTAATCTTTAGAAAATTATATTGTTTGTTTGATGCTAATTAATTGAATGCAGATCCATGTGTGAGATGACAATAAAATAAATAATATATTTTAATTGAATTAACATTTAAACTTATTTTTTAATTTATTCTAATTCTTTAGAATTAATATATAATATTGTATATTATGAAACTGAAACAAATTTGGTTATATTAATAACTATATTAATTATATAAAACACATTCTTCTGAATACCTCTTAAGCAAACTAACCCTGGATCATGAGCTGCTCTGGAGCAGGTTATGTTCAGAGAGTGAGTTGCCATGGTTACTTACAGACCCTGAAACCTTTTTTGGAACCGAAAGTTGGCGTTATCCGCTTACTTACTCTTAAACATACCCGGGTATGTCACATTTGTTTTATCCTTGAGAGCTTGTTGATAGAAATTGGATAATGCCATAGGCAGCTTGTTAGTAGAATAATCACACATTAACAAAAAGCGTAAACCTCCAACCTTTTTAAAAAATATTGAATGCTATAAAAAAAAACATATTGAGTCTGATTTAAGTAGACAATTTCTGAGCCATTTTACTTTGAAAATCAACAAAGTCTAAAAGCTCAAAACCATCTTCATTCTTTAGATCTTGCAGAATTTATTTTCTTAAATGATGATGTTTATTCCTCCAAACAAATTTAGTAAATAAAGCATTCATTTTCTTACAGATTGAATCTTGAACACAGAGGGATAAAGCCGGATAAACAAACCTAGATACCCCTTCTACTTTGGTTAGAAGGACTCTACCTATGATAGTTAAGTCTGTTTGAAGCCAGTTATTAAATGATTTGAGCTTTTTTAAGTTTAGGGGACAAATGTAATTCTTGTCTCTCCACTATATACACTTATTCCAAAATACTTCATCTTATTTTTTACTGGGATGTTACATACATTTTCCTCATTTGATTATTTTGACAAAGAAAGGGTTTTCAATAAAATCCCAAAAGCAGAGATAAAATTCAACTGAAAGACCATCTGTGCCTGGCTATTTATTTTTTAATTGAACGAATAGCTGTAACCATCTCTTGCTTCCTTAATTTTTCATCACAAAGGTCTCGAAATTGAATAGAAATAGAAAGGACCGATTGCTTAAACTGACTAAAAAAAGTCGGAACATTTATCCATTTCAAATACAGATTCATATAACTGAGAGTAAAAAGATTCCAAATAATTTTTAATTAATTATGGATTTGAAGTGGGTACATCATCAATTTTAAGAGAGGAGATCATTTGTCTTTTATAATTTTGTTTTTCTAGTGAAATAAAATAGCTTGTGTTCTCTTCCCCCTTTTCTAACCACTTAGCTCTAAAATGAATGAATCCCACTTTTGCTGTATTAATATATATCTGATCAATTTGAGTTTTTAATGTCTTCAATCTGACTTTTTCATCTTCTGTAAGGTTATCTTTTTTTCAAAAGTAAGTCTAATTCTGTCATAAGTGCCTGTTCCTTATCCAGTTGATTCTTCTTTACTTGTTTACTAAAATACAGAAAACTCCCAAACTTTAAATTTTAAAACATGTGTCATTTGTTTACTCCCAAAAATCTTTTGAGCTTCTTCTCGAACCTGGGTAATAAAGGCCTTGCATACTATTATTTTTAATATCACAACCAGAGAGTACCAAAATAATTGTATGATCTGAAAGAGGTGCATGACAATAATTAACTTCAGTAACATATTGGACACATCCTGGGTCGATTAACCATAAATCAATCCTTGACTGCAAAGATCTAGAGGAATTACTCAAAGAATAACTATTTTCATTAAAATCCAGAAATCTCCAAATATCCACTACAGAAAGATGGGTACATAGAAAATTAGTATATTTAAATTTTGAAGAAGGAATCGTATGTGGAGGGAAACGATCCAAGAAATCATCTAAGGGGAATCATTAAAATCAGCAGGCACCTTGAATCAAAAGGCACCTTGATATTTCCCCTTCAATACTGAGATAGAGTGTGTAACCTCTTTAGACATATTTTTAGCAAATGTCCTGAAACAAATACAGAATTATCCTGTTTAACAACTGTAAGTAACCGTCTACCTTCTTTTGACGAAACCAATTCCAGTACGTCACCTTTAAACTTATTCAGAAGAATAGCGACACCTGCCGAATGATGAGAAGCATGACAACAGAAGATTTGATCTCAACACTGAGAGAGCCACCATTTAACATCAGATTCACATGAATGAGTCTCATGTAAAAAAATTACATTTGCATTTTGTACGTCTAAAAAAATTAACATAGACTTCCTTTTAGTGCTGTCTCATAAACCCCTAACGTTAAGAGAAATAATCTTTAAACAACTAAAAACTAAATCAGACATAATTATCTTATTTGGATGTCTGAACAATGTTATATAAAGAACCCTGAAACAATGAAAATGACCAACCAGTAGGTAAAGATCCACTCCAAACTTAGAAGAGTTACATCATCTGGACGAATTCGGCTTGATCACACTTGCCTTGAACCATCTGCTCAATTTGCGACACCTTGTTTTTCTTAGTCTTGATCCTTGCAGATAGCGTCTTCATTTCCACGAAAATCAGCCGTCTTTGAAAGATTTCAATAGCGACGAGTTTCTGTGCGATTTGTGTTCCATTGCTGAAAAGCGATCCGTGAGGGCATTGACAGCACGAAGCTATATCGGCATTAGAGACGTTGGATTCCTGACAGGTTTTTTTGTAAGAGAACTGCCTGTTGGAGTAA
>NC_137098.1:71756600-71790784 GCF_949357685.1 Gobio gobio | reverse complement strand
CTCTCAGTTATATTAATCTGTATTTGAAATGGATAAATGTTCAGACTTTTTAAAGTCAGTTAAGCAATCGGTCCCTTCTATTTCTATTCAGTTTCGAGACCTTTGTGATGAAAAATTAAGGAAGCAAGAGATGGTTACAGCTATTCATTCAATGAAAAAATAAATAGCCAGGCACAGATGGTCTTTCAGTTGAATTTTATCTCTGCTTTTGGGATTTTATTGAAAACCCTTTATTTGTCAAAATAATCAAATGAGGAAAATATATGTAACATCCCAGTAAAAAATAAGATGAAGTATTTAGGAATAAGTGTATATAGTGGAGAGACAAGAATTACATTTGTCCCCTAAACCTAAAAAAGCTCAAAACATTTAATAACTGGCTTCAAAGAGACTTAACTATTATAGGTAGAGTCCTTCTAACCAAAGTAGAAGGGGTATCTAGGTTTGTTTATCCGGCTTTATCCCTCTGTGTTCAAGATTCAATCTGTAAGAAAATGAATGCTTTATTTACTAAATTTGTTTGGAGGAATAAACATCATAATTTAAGAGAAATTCTGCAAGGTCCAAGGAATGAAGGTGGTTTCGAGCTTTTAGACTTTGTTGATTTTCAAAGTAAAATGGCTCAGGAATTGTCTTAAATCAGACTCAATATGTTTTTTTATAGCATACAATGTTTTTAAAAAGGTTGGAGGATTACGCTTTTTGTTAATGTGTGATTCTATTAACAAGCTGCCTGTGGCATTATCCAATTTCTATCAACAAGCTCTCAAGGCTAGGGGGGTATTCCAGAAAGCAGGTTATGTGACATACCGGGGTATGTTTAAGAGTAAGTAAGCGGATAACCTCAACTTTCGGTTCCAAAAACGGTTTCAGGGTATGTAAGTAACCATGGCAACTCACTCTCTGAACATAACCTGCTCCGGAGCAGCTCATGATCCAGGGTTAGTTTGCTTAAGAGGTATTCAGAAGAATGTGTTTTAAATAATTAATATAGTTATTGATATAGCCAAATTTGTTTCAGTTTCATAATATACAATATTATATATTAATTCTAAAGATAATACAAAATAATAAAAAATAAATTAAAAAATAAGTTTAAATGTTAATTCAATTAAAATATATTATTTATTTGATTGTCATCTCACACATGGATCTGCATTCAATTAATTAGCATCAAACAAACAATATAATTTTCTAAAGATTACTTATTAAACGAAAAGATGATTGCACAACCACCAAATAGGTGGCAATGTGCACAGGTTATGTAAATCACCATTAAACAAAAGAAGAAGAGGAAATAGAACGGCACACTTTTTCTTAGCGTCTGTTTCTAAGGTGAATCATCGCTTTGTCGCTCTGTTGAGAATGTCTTGTGTGTTAACCGGGAACATACTCTGAACTCAGTTGTCTGAACTTACTCCCGGGCTCGTTTTTGGAACCAGCATACCTCGAGTAAGCAAGGTTTGGGTTAATCAACCGAGAGTTCAAGATATATTATATATAAGTTATGTTTTGTGAAAACATAACTTAAAAATAAGTTATGTTTTAATAACATAAAACATAAGTTATACCCCCCAATTAATTTATGTTTTGAATCACAAAAGCCATCTAAGTGACTAAGTGAACCAGGACTAAATGTAGTATTTTCTCTTGGTCCAGACCAAATGAACCAATAGAACTGAAGTGTGAACACACCCTTAATCGAACACCATAGTTTGTTTCAATCAGACCAAACCTGCCAAGAGTGAACATGAGTGAAGTATAAACTCTATTGAAGGGTCAAGGGTCAAGCCAAACATCACTTGTCTCTTCATCAGACACATATCCTTCAAGAATGATTTTATGTTCAATATTAAAATAAGAATGAATGATAATCAAGTTATAACCATTTCCTACATTTGATAAATCAGTTCTCTATATTCAAGGAGTGATTTTGGATATTGCAGTGTTTTAGTTGCTCTGTGCTTTTGAATCCAGATTCTTTAGGTGCTGCTCTGATGTCTGTGTCAAGACGTGCTGACAGGCAACTGTCCTTCAGCAGCTAGTGTTTATCCTGTGTGGATGTTTGGGCACATCTGAAGTGTAGGTTATAAGTCTGCTGATGTTGGATAAATATTATGTGTAATAGCCTATAATGATGAACTCAATAACTTTAAAAAAGTCTAATAATATTTATGCTGAAATACTTCTGCATATGTTTCTATCATATATTACAGTGACTATATCTGCTATTCAATGATACCATTAAAAATAAGGCAGCTCAAAATGTTAAAAAAAAATCTATAAAAGAATTAAAAAACATTAACTGCAGATATGCTGCCAAACAAAACACTAAAAATTAAACGGGTAAAATACCATAATTTAAATAAAAATAAAAAACAATTACAGAAAATGTCCTTAAATGTTTTACAGAAAAAAAACCTCTTATTTTCCAGATATGAAACTCAACAGATATTCTTCATGCCAGCACACACAACTCATTCATGGCTCCCAGCATGCATTGCGACCCAAATAAATTATGCAGCTGAAATCTTTTTCTATTTATATTTGAATATTTTTTGATTGTCACCATTGTTGAGGTTTGACGGTGAGTGTTGATGTCGAAGTGTGTCTCAAGTTTTACACAAAAGATGTAACATCTCACACTGATCTCTGCATTGTTGCAAGTGATGTGAACTTTTTTATTTATTTTATATAATTTAATGTTTTAACTTTATAATGATTTACATCAGTCCTAAAATACAGAAATGCAGTGATTTGACTGCCATAAAATCAAACAAAACAAACTAAATTTAGCTCAAGAGCCCAACTAAAGCAAACACTGATCCTCATAATAATGACTTCAAATGAAACATTCAATAAAACATTAACATCTAAACCTCTGTTAATTCTCAATAACAGAAATAAAGTCAAACTTTAAACTGCAGTAACTTTACTCAGTGTATATATGGGCCAATCTACAGAGTGTTAGTGTTCACTTAACACAGAGAACTTTACTGTGTAGAAAACTATTGAGTTGAAATGTTACGTCATTTTCTGTTATATATATATATATTTGTGTTTCATAAACGTCACAACACAAGAATGCTGTTGGTAAATACGTTTATTTGAGCTGGTGTTGCCCTCCTTTGAATTACAGGTTGCAAGATACTTTATACTCAACTTTTAGTTTATCTTTAATAAACCATATTTCATTTCCCTGAGACACATATAGATGCTCACAATCATTTTCTACACATGTAATTTGTAAAGATATGACTAGTACAGCAGTGAGAAGAAAGAAACCACACCACCAGAATACCAAGATCCCATGAAATCAACGGCTGCGTTTCCAAAAGCATCGTAGACCATTGCCACCAACATCAACTTAGCTCACGATGCTTTAGAGAAACACAGCCGTGGCTTGTGCTTTGCTTTGATTTGCTTTTAAATATTTAAGCCATGCTTTAAACCACATCCTTGAACCAGGAGTAGTTGACTGTGAGTGCTGTGACACTGCCACAGTAAAGCCTGCAGGATGCTCACTAAGGATAAAGAGTTTAACAACAAAAGTCAATGAATGTGTGTATGTGCCATTCCTAAATGTTTATTGTTTTATCCGCATGTGTGCATGTATGATTTTGTTTGAGGGGGAATTAGGGGGACATTTGTTGGTTGCTTAGGACTTTTATTATGATGGGCCAGCCCATGAGAAGAGAAGGCGGCCATTTTGAAGGGGGATGTGTGTGTGTGTGTGTGTGTGTGTGTGTGTGTGTGTGTGGAGAGAGGTGGCATGTGTTTACTACCTTAACTCCAGAGCATCGGTCCAAATGATCTCTGAAAATAAATCAGAGTCATGGTGTATTAGACTTTTGAGCTGTTTTATTGGTTCTACTCTGGAATACACATTTTTTCGGACTGTGGATTAATTTTTTCTTCTTTTTGGGGACACTTGATTTTTCCATCTGGACTTTCGGGGGAGTCAGATAGATGAATATTATTTTTTGTTACTATTATTTTTTATTACTATGGACTAAGGGACTGATGTGTCGAGTCCAGTGAGTCTATTCATGGACTTTCATTATCGGGGCTATTTTGTCGGAGATTATAAAAGGGAGAACAGTTTTTTTTTTTTTTTTTGGTATTACCTTCTAGTAAATGAGTAAAAGAGAACAAAGCAAACAAAATATCCCTGTGATAATGAGTCAACCCTTTCATAAAGAGTTGCAGGTGTTGTAGAGCGTTTGATTGAACAGTCTGTGTTGAAAATAATGAGTGTTTTTTCCAGAAGAGAACGACTAAAAGCCACAGATGAAAACTCATGGGATCTTTAAAACATATATATAGTGAATATTACTATTGTATACTCTTACATTACATAAATTAATTTCTTTGTACTGATACAAGCACATTATCTGATGAAAACAGTAAAAAACTGTAGAAAAAGTGTTAAAAAAGATATGCCAGTCATGAAAGAACAACACAAACATATCCTTCACTCATAATTGCTGCAGATGAAGTTGAGTGTGTGGTTTTCAGGACGGCTGATCCAGCGCTGCTTTCCTCCAGACTGAACTGCTCCAGATCTCACTGCAGACTCACATTGATCTGAATCATCTTTATCCCAGTTCTGATAGCACACGGTCTCTCCGCTCACCCAGAACCAGAGTCCCACAGTGCAGGAGTGACGTAAACCCAACCACACCTCCGCAGTAGACGTCCCTTTAACCACATTCATCACACGACGCTGCATCTCGACTGAATGAACCGAGACCAGATCCACATGATTCTGTCTGCAGTATCTCAGAGCTTCAGACCACGTCCGGTTCTCTCTGATCAGAATCAGTTTATCTGGACACAAAACAAACCACAAGCTAAAACTAGAGAGAGACTGATCAAAAACAACATGCAGAACAAACACTGTGGAGGAATCTGTCATGTCAGACATGTAGCGTGAACTTTAAGATATCTGGAGCTGATGATGGACTGTGTGTGTTTTGAGAGGATCTGCTCACCTTCATGACACACAAAAGGATATTGTTCACTGCAAGAGAAGTCTATCCATTGTCCTGGAGAGTTCGGTTCAATCACTGCACAGTTTTCATCTCCTCTAGCATTATTAGGTTCACCAAACTTCCAGTATCTGAATGAGGAGTTGCTCTGATCTGACCACTGCCATGAGTCTCTGACTCTGAACAGGCCGATCCAGACTTGTGATCCAGATGCTTGATTATTACTAATAATCTTCTGAATCTGTTGACTCTCATTCTGGTTCCTCACACTGACCAGATCAATGTGATTCTGTCTGCAGTAACTCTGAGCGTCTCTCCAGTTCTTCATCTGATTGACAAAGACGAGTCCTGTGCTCACTTTAAGAAAAACACATGGAAACAGATTCAGAGTCAGTTTGTTCATTATTCTTACACTGATTTATGGTTTGGATGTGAATAAGAGCAGCGGTGGAGCATCAGAAACACGTGTCATTCAGAGACTTTAGAAGAGAATGAGATAATGAAGTGATTATTGATGTTCTATTAATGTGACATTATTACTATAGTTAATGTTCTATTAATGTCACATTAATAATATAGTTAATGTTCTAATGATGTGACATTATTAATATAGTTAATGTTCTATTAATGTGACATTATTAATATAGTTAATGTTCTATTAATGTGACATTATTAATATAGTTAATGTTCTATTAATGTGACATTATTAATATAGTTAATGTTCTATTAATGTGACATTATTAATATAGTTAATGTTCTATTAATGTGACATTATTAATAGAGTTAATGTTCTATTAATGTGACATTATTAATATAGTTAATGTTCTATTAATTTGACATTATTAATATAGTTAATGTTCTAATGATTTGACATTATTAATATAGTTAATGTTCTATTAATTTGACATTATTAATATAGTTAATGTTCTATTAATTTGACATTATTAATATAGTTAATGTTCTATTAATGTGACAGTATTAATATAGTTAATGTTCTAATGATTTGACATTATTAATATAGTTAATGTTCTATTAATTTGACATTATTAATACAGTTAATGTTCTATTCATTTGACATTATTAATATAGTTAATGTTCTATTCATTTGACATTATTAATATAGTTAATGTTCTATTCATTTGACATTATTAATATAGTTAATGTTCTATTAATGTGACATTATTAATATAGTTAATGTTCTATTAATGTGACATTATTAATATAGTTAATGTTCTATTAATGTGACATTATTAATATAGTTAATGTTCTATTAATGTGACATTATTAATATAGTTAATGTTCTATTAATGTGACATTATTAATAAAGTTAATGTTCTATTAATTTGACATTATTAATATAGTTAATGTTCTATTAATGTGACATTATTAATATAGTTAATGTTCTATTAATGTGACATTATTAATATAGTTAATGTTCTATTAATGTGACATTATTAATATAGTTAATGTTCTATTAATGTGACATTATTAATATAGTTAATGTTCTATTAATGTGACATTATTAATATAGTTAATGTTCTATTAATGTGGCATTATTAATATAGTTAATGTTCTATTAATGTGACATTATTAATAGAGTTAATGTTCTATTAATGTGACATTATTAATATAGTTAATGTTCTATTAATGTGACATTATTAATATAGTTAATGTTCTATTAATTTGACATTATTAATATAGTTAATGTTCTAATGATTTGACATTATTAATATAGTTAATGTTCTATTAATTTGACATTATTAATATAGTTAATGTTCTATTAATGTGACATTATTAATATAGTTAATGTTCTATTAATGTGACATTATTAATATAGTTAATGTTCTATTAATTTGACATTATTAATATAGTTAATGTTCTATTAATTTGACATTATTAATATAGTTAATGTTCTATTAATGTGACAGTATTAATATAGTTAATGTTCTATTAATGTGACATTATTAATATAGTTAATGTTCTATTAATGTGACATTATTAATATAGTTAATGTTCTATTAATTTGACATTATTAATATAGTTAATGTTCTATTAATTTGACATTATTAATATAGTTAATGTTCTATTAATGTGACATTATTAATATAGTTAATGTTCTATTAATGTGACATTATTAATATAGTTAATGTTCTATTAATGTGACATTATTAATATAGTTAATGTTCTATTAATGTGACATTATTAATATAGTTAATGTTCTATTAATGTGACATTATTAATATAGTTAATGTTCTATTAATGTGACATTATTAATATAGTTAATGTTCTATTAATTTGACATTATTAATATAGTTAATGTTCTATTAATTTGACATTATTAATATAGTTAATGTTCTATTAATGTGGCATTATTAATATAGTTAATGTTCTATTAATGTGACATTATTAATAGAGTTAATGTTCTATTAATGTGACATTATTAATATAGTTAATGTTCTATTAATGTGACATTATTAATATAGTTAATGTTCTATTAATTTGACATTATTAATATAGTTAATGTTCTAATGATTTGACATTATTAATATAGTTAATGTTCTATTAATTTGACATTATTAATATAGTTAATGTTCTATTAATGTGACATTATTAATATAGTTAATGTTCTATTAATGTGACATTATTAATATAGTTAATGTTCTATTAATTTGACATTATTAATATAGTTAATGTTCTATTAATTTGACATTATTAATATAGTTAATGTTCTATTAATGTGACAGTATTAATATAGTTAATGTTCTATTAATGTGACATTATTAATATAGTTAATGTTCTATTAATGTGACATTATTAATATAGTTAATGTTCTATTAATTTGACATTATTAATATAGTTAATGTTCTATTAATTTGACATTATTAATATAGTTAATGTTCTATTAATGTGACATTATTAATATAGTTAATGTTCTATTAATGTGACATTATTAATATAGTTAATGTTCTATTAATGTGACATTATTAATATAGTTAATGTTCTATTAATGTGACATTATTAATATAGTTAATGTTCTATTAATGTGACATTATTAATATAGTTAATGTTCTATTAATGTGACATTATTAATATAGTTAATGTTCTATTAATTTGACATTATTAATATAGTTAATGTTCTATTAATTTGACATTATTAATATAGTTAATGTTCTATTAATGTGACAGTATTAATATAGTTAATGTTCTAATGATTTGACAGTATTAATATAGTTAATGTTCTATTAATTTGACATTATTAATACAGTTAATGTTCTATTCATTTGACATTATTAATATAGTTAATGTTCTATTCATTTGACATTATTAATATAGTTAATGTTCTATTCATTTGACATTATTAATATAGTTAATGTTCTATTAATGTGACATTATTAATATAGTTAATGTTCTATTAATGTGACATTATTAATATAGTTAATGTTCTATTAATGTGACATTATTAATATAGTTAATGTTCTAATGATGTGACATTATTAATATAGTTAATGTTCTATTAATGTGACATTATTAATATAGTTAATGTTCTATTAATGTGACATTATTAATATAGTTAATGTTCTATTAATGTGACATTATTAATAGAGTTAATGTTCTATTAATGTGACATTATTAATATAGTTAATGTTCTATTAATTTGACATTATTAATATAGTTAATGTTCTATTAATTTGACATTATTAATATAGTTAATGTTCTATTAATGTGACATTATTAATATAGTTAATGTTCTATTAATGTGACATTATTAATATAGTTAATGTTCTAATGATTTGACATTATTAATATAGTTAATGTTCTATTAATTTGACATTATTAATATAGTTAATGTTCTATTAATGTGACATTATTAATATAGTTAATGTTCTATTAATTTGACATTATTAATATAGTTAATGTTCTATTAATGTGACATTATTAATATAGTTAATGTTCTAATGATTTGACATTATTAATATAGTTAATGTTCTATTAATTTGACATTATTAATATAGTTAATGTTCTATTAATTTGACATTATTAATATAGTTAATGTTCTATTAATGTGACATTATTAATATAGTTAATGTTCTATTAATGTGACATTATTAATACAGTTAATGTTCTATTAATGTGACATTATTAATATAGTTAATGTTCTATTAATGTGACATTATTAATACAGTTAATGTTCTATTAATGTGACATTATTAATATAGTTAATGTTCTAATGATTTGACATTATTAATATAGTTAATGTTCTATTAATTTGACATTATTAATATAGTTAATGTTCTATTAATTTGACATTATTAATATAGTTAATGTTCTATTAATGTGACAGTATTAATATAGTTAATGTTCTAATGATTTGACATTATTAATATAGTTAATGTTCTATTAATTTGACATTATTAATATAGTTAATGTTCTATTAATTTGACATTATTAATATAGTTAATGTTCTAATGATTTGACATTATTAATATAGTTAATGTTCTAATGATTTGACATTATTAATATAGTTAATGTTCTATTAATGTGACATTATTAATATAGTTAATGCTCTATTAATTTGACATTATTAATATAGTTAATGTTCTATTAATTTGACATTATTAATATAGTTAATGTTCTAATGATTTGACATTATTAATATAGTTAATGTTCTATTAATTTGACATTATTAATACAGTTAATGTTCTATTCATTTGACATTATTAATATAGTTAATGTTCTATTAATGTGACATTATTAATATAGTTAATGTTCTATTAATGTGACATTATTAATATAGTTAATGTTCTAATGATTTGACATTATTAATATAGTTAATGTTCTATTAATTTGACATTATTAATATAGTTAATGTTCTATTAATGTGACATTATTAATATAGTTAATGTTCTATTAATTTGACATTATTAATATAGTTAATGTTCTATTAATGTGACATTATTAATATAGTTAATGTTCTAATGATTTGACATTATTAATATAGTTAATGTTCTATTAATTTGACATTATTAATATAGTTAATGTTCTATTAATTTGACATTATTAATATAGTTAATGTTCTATTAATGTGACATTATTAATATAGTTAATGTTCTAATGATTTGACATTATTAATATAGTTAATGTTCTATTAATTTGACATTATTAATATAGTTAATGTTCTATTAATGTGACATTATTAATATAGTTAATGTTCTATTAATGTGACATTATTAATATAGTTAATGTTCTAATGATTTGACATTATTAATATAGTTAATGTTCTATTAATTTGACATTATTAATATAGTTAATGTTCTATTAATGTGACATTATTAATATAGTTAATGTTCTATTAATTTGACATTATTAATATAGTTAATGTTCTATTAATGTGACATTATTAATATAGTTAATGTTCTAATGATTTGACATTATTAATATAGTTAATGTTCTATTAATTTGACATTATTAATATAGTTAATGTTCTATTAATGTGACAGTATTAATATAGTTAATGTTCTAATGATTTGACATTATTAATATAGTTAATGTTCTATTAATTTGACATTATTAATATAGTTAATGTTCTATTAATTTGACATTATTAATATAGTTAATGTTCTATTAATGTGACAGTATTAATATAGTTAATGTTCTATTAATTTGACATTATTAATATAGTTAATGTTCTAATGATTTGACATTATTAATATAGTTAATGTTCTAATGATTTGACATTATTAATATAGTTAATGTTCTATTAATGTGACATTATTAATATAGTTAATGCTCTATTAATTTGACATTATTAATATAGTTAATGTTCTATTAATTTGACATTATTAATATAGTTAATGTTCTAATGATTTGACATTATTAATATAGTTAATGTTCTATTAATTTGACATTATTAATACAGTTAATGTTCTATTCATTTGACATTATTAATATAGTTAATGTTCTATTAATGTGACATTATTAATATAGTTCATGTTCTATTAATGTGACATTATTAATATAGTTAATGTTCTATTAATGTGACATTATTAATATAGTTAATGTTCTATTAATGTGACATTATTAATATAGTTAATGTTCTATTAATGTGACATTATTAATATAGTTAATGTTCTATTAATGTGACATTATTAATAAAGTTAATGTTCTATTAATTTGACATTATTAATATAGTTAATGCTCTATTAATGTGACATTATTAATATAGTTAATGTTCTATTAATGTGACATTATTAATATAGTTAATGTTCTATTAATGTGACATTATTAATATAGTTAATGTTATATTAATATGACATTATTAATATAGTTAATGTTCTATTAATGTGACAGTATTAATATAGTTAATGTTCTAATGATTTGACATTATTAATATAGTTAATGTTCTATTAATTTGACATTATTAATATAGTTAATGTTCTATTAATTTGACATTATTAATACAGTTAATGTTCTATTCATTTGACATTATTAATATAGTTAATGTTCTATTCATTTGACATTATTAATATAGTTAATGTTCTATTAATGTGACATTATTAATATAGTTAATGTTCTATTAATGTGACATTATTAATATAGTTAATGTTCTATTAATGTGACATTATTAATATAGTTAATGTTCTATTAATGTGACATTATTAATATAGTTAATGTTCTATTAATGTGACATTATTAATATAGTTAATGTTCTATTAATGTGACATTATTAATATAGTTAATGTTCTATTAATGTGACATTATTAATATAGTTAATGTTCTATTAATGTGACATTATTAATATAGTTAATGTTCTATTAATGTGACATTATTAATAAAGTTAATGTTCTATTAATGTGACATTATTAATATAGTTAATGTTCTATTAATTTGACATTATTAATATAGTTAATGCTCTATTAATGTGACATTATTAATATAGTTAATGTTCTATTAATTTGACATTATTAATATAGTTAATGCTCTATTAATGTGACATTATTAATATAGTTAATGTTCTATTAATGTGACATTATTAATATAGTTAATGTTATATTAATATGACATTATTAATATAGTTAATGTTCTATTAATGTGACAGTATTAATATAGTTAATGTTCTAATGATTTGACATTATTAATATAGTTAATGTTCTATTAATTTGACATTATTAATATAGTTAATGTTCTATTAATTTGACATTATTAATACAGTTAATGTTCTATTCATTTGACATTATTAATATAGTTAATGTTCTATTCATTTGACATTATTAATATAGTTAATGTTCTATTAATGTGACATTATTAATATAGTTAATGTTCTATTAATGTGACATTATTAATATAGTTAATGTTCTATTAATGTGACATTATTAATATAGTTAATGTTCTATTAATGTGACATTATTAATATAGTTAATGTTCTATTAATGTGACATTATTAATATAGTTAATGTTCTATTAATGTGACATTATTAATATAGTTAATGTTCTATTAATTTGACATTATTAATCTAGTTAATGTTCTATTAATGTGACATTATTAATATAGTTAATGTTCTATTAATGTGACATTATTAATATAGTTAATGTTCTATTAATGTGACATTATTAATATAGTTAATGTTCTATTAATGTGACATTATTAATATAGTTAATGTTCTATTAATGTGACATTATTAATATAGTTAATGTTCTATTAATGTGACATTATTAATATAGTTAATGTTCTATTAATTTGACATTATTAATCTAGTTAATGTTCTATTAATGTGACATTATTAATATAGTTAATGTTCTATTAATGTGACATTATTAATATAGTTAATGTTCTATTGTGACGGAGTGTGACTATTTTTTTTTTACGACTACTTAGACTTTTCAAATCCTGTCCCCAATTTTTTGGGGTGTTCATATACCAAGTACCAATAAAGTCACCAAGTTTTGGACCATTCCGATGAAGCTACGATTTTTAACATCATTATATAATCTTGTTTTTATCACCTAAAGTTGTTATCCAGAGCCAAGTCTTTTTTATCATCGATTGAGCTTGAAGGAGTTCTACATGCCTTCGTTCTGTCCCGCCTGGATTACTGTAATTCCCTATATGCAGGATTACCCCAGTTTTCTATTAGAAGGCTTCAAATGGTCCAAAACGCTGCTGCCAGATTCTTAACTGGGGTCCGCAAACGTGAACACATCACGCCAATCTTATTGCGCTTAACTGGTTGCCGGTGCGCTATAGGGTAGATTTGAAAATATTGCTGTTTGTTTTCAAAGCCTTAAATGGTCTTGCCCCGTCTTATTTATCTTTATCTTTATTCTCATCTGTCCCAGCCTCACTCGCGATTGAAGTCGAGAGGCGATCGTGCCTTTGCAGTTGTCGGTCCTAGGCTGTGGAATAGCCTTCCCATATCCCTGAGATCTTTGACCTCCCTACATGAGTTCAACTCAAAGTAAAGTTATATCTCCTGGACCAGGCATTTCTCTAAATTTTTATAATATTTATATTGCATTGTGTTTTTCTTTCATGTTTTCTGTGTATCTTATGTAAAGCACAGTGGTCAACGTTGGTTGTGTTTACTTGTGCTATATAAATTATATATTTTATTTTTATTTTATTTTTATATATATATATATATATATATATATATATAATTCACTTACACAAGAGCTCTAGTGACTAGAAAAGAACTGAATGTTTTGATGCTGAATGTTGAAGTGTGTGTGTGTGTGTGTGTGTGTGTGTGTGTGTGTGGGCATGTTTTTGTGAAATATCAGGACACAAATGTGTATAATGACATGGGTATGACAAAAAGAGGGTGAAATATGAGGACGTTACCCACGTACCACTTTTCAAAATGCTTATAAATCACAGAATGAGGTTTTTTTCACAGAAAGTGAACTGCACAGTCTCCTGTGATGGGTAGGTTTAGGGGTAGGGGCTGTGTGTGTGTGTGTGTGTGTGTGTGTGTGTGTGTGTGTGTGTGTGTGTGTGTGTGTGTGTGTGTGTGTGTGTGTGTGTGTGTGTGTGTGTGTGTGTGTGTGTGTGTGTGTGTGTGTGTGTGTGTGTGTGTGTCTGGTGCAGGTGCGCGCAACACAGGTGAACGGCAAAATGTTGTTTGGTAAAATCTAAGCACCACACCTGTTGTAATTGCCATCGTTAATGCAATAGGTGCAGATAAGATGCTTTGGCAGCTATTGTGGACTATGTGTTTGATCGCAACGATCAAGTTTGCATACAAACAAGCATTACTCACCGGGAGAATTTACCAACAGCCGCTGCTACCGCATGATTTCTCCCGTGGATTTCTTCTACCGGGTGAAGAGTTTACAGTCTTCCAGCAGTATGTGCCCGCTGTCTGAGCATCAATGGATGGCTTTCCAGTCCCATGAGAAAATCTACAGAGACCGTCTGAATACTAAACGCCAGCGCGAGAGGAACTTTGTTTCCTCGGGTGATCCGGGAAAGTGGATAACGCTAGTTAAGCTGCTACATGGGATATATTCTTTAAGAACGGAGTTTTTACAGCGGTAAGCCACAGCGGGAAACCTTTTGGACTACAACTTCTGAAATATGTGTCGAGAGTCTTGAAAAAATTCCCGGCGATACAAACATATCCTGAAGATTTAACATCGGCCGCAACAGCTGACTGGATCCGCGAACAGCTGCGCCACCTCCGGGAAAACGTCTTGCCGTCACTGCAGACAGGAGCGACCCACAGCCGGCAGAACAAAAAGGTGAGCCGGAACAAACTTGCATATTTGTGGCAGCATAGAAGATCTAAAGCGATCCATGTCTTAAACAACAGTGAATATCCCGACCCTCCTCCCTGTTCTACCAACATTACAGCTATACAAACTTATTATGATAATAAATGCCAAAATCAGAGACGTGATGAGGATCTCCCACTCCCACCCTGGCATTTAAACGTGCCGCCGTTAAAGCCAACTTTTTTCCCTGAAACAACGCACTTCACAAATAAGGAAGTAGAGACTGTTTTAAATCACCTCCCTAACAACAAAGCCAGTGGTAAGGATGGTGTGACATAAGATACTTTTAAAACTATGCAGTCATGTCAGATTTTAACAACTGTCTTTAATGTCTGTTTGGAAAATAAGAGAGTACCAGATTCATGGAAAGGAGCACTAATTCATCGTATTCCAAAAAAAGACAACATCCCTGATGATCCATCGACATGGAGGGATATATCCCTCCTCCCTACCATCTATAAGGTGTTCATGAAATGCATACTGGCCAGAGTTCTCCCTTGGTTGGTGGAAGCTGACATCCTCTCCACCAAGCAAAAGGCATACATCAATAGGCAAGGTATGAACGAGCATGTGTTCTGCCTAAAAACAGGGATAGATGACTTTAAGCATGAATCATGTAAACTGTACTCAGTCTTTTTAGACTTTAGAGATGCATTTGGAACTTTATCTCATAATGTCATGATCAGCTCATTGGAGGAAATACAGCTAAATTCAGGCCTGGAGATCAAGGACACAAAATGTGCCGTTCTGTATGAGAGGAGGAGTGGAGGGAACAGGTGGTATCGCTCAAAAAACTGATAAATGTCCAGAGTTCACAGTAGCAACTAAACCTATACGTGTATTCTCTCTTCATGAGACATACACTTACCTAGGACACAACATTAATATCGCAGGAGAATGGAAAGAGCAGGTAAACATCATCTGGTCAGGGTGGACTTGATAGACAAATGTCCACTGCCTCTGACCATGAAGTTAGAGGCTATCAGACAGGTGGCGCTGTCTAAAGTACAACATCTGTTCTCCAATGTCCATATCCAGCAGAAAGTGCTGATGGACATGAACAGTAAGACAGTGAGCTTAGTGAGAAAGTGGTTTGGACTTAACACACATAGCACCCGTGATGTTATTTTTCACCCCCAATGGGAAGGAGGGTTGGGAGCACCAAATGTGATCTGGATTTACACCAGCATGCGGATTTCCCACCTTCTGAACATGCTGGACAATGATGACAGAGACGTCAGGGAGCTGGCTCGATCCTCCCTGCTCCTGGACCTCAGGAGACGTAAGGTGCCCTTGGAGCCTCATTTCCTTGGTTTCAAAAGGAAACCAAGTGGGAAACTGGACACCCATTCAGCTGGCTTTGGTGTCTGGTCAGACTGGCCGGACCTGAACGACCTTTGTGTCCGAACTGGAGTAGCACTGGAGTGGGCGCAGGTCTGACTCTGGGACTGTGAGGGTCTCAGAGGATATCATCACTGATCCCCTGATCTATGTCAAGGCAACAGCCACATATGGTGGCCACAGCTACCCGCTAACATCTACAGGTGCCCGGCGAACTCTCCTGGACTTACACCAACATCACCAAAAACAGCACTGGACTGGACTGAGCCTTCAGGGGAAACTGGCCTGTCTCTCCTGTGCTGATCACTCTGTCTCTCACTCGTTTCTGAAGAACACTGCACTCAGTGAGGACATCGTCACCTTCACAGTAAAAGCTAGATTGCAAGTTCTTCCTACCAGACTCAACCTTTCCATCTGGTTTCCTACAACCCAGGTCCCTCACTGTCTACATCACACCACAGAACAGATCACTGAGACACTGCCACACACACACACACACACACACACACACACACACACACACCACAGAACAGATCACTGAGACACTGCCACAGATTCTGAATGGCTGCCATGCTTACAAGGGAATGTACATCGCACGCCACGACAGAATAGTGGACCTTATAGTCAGAGACGTATCAAAACATCTCTCACCTTCAGTAAAAACATATAAACACTCTAGTGTAAAAGCATCCATGTTCCAGCATGGCAATGGTAACTCTGATGCTTTCTCACATCTGTCTGCTAACACACCAGATGTGACTGTGGTTAATGAGGAGCTCAGTGAGGTGTTCATTCATGCACCTTTGACTCTAGCATGGAGGAAGCCTTTATGACCAAGGTCATTAAATACCAGCCGCTCTTAAACACCATCTCAGAGATCGGTTATCGGGGCAGACTACTCGTGTTCATATTCGGCAGCTTAGGACACACACATAGGCTGGTGGTAAGAGGGCTTCAACAACTTGGGATGCCCAAAAAGAGGGCCAAACGGCTGGCGAAGTACTGTGCCCTGTCTGCTATCATAGGCAGCGCCACATATGGAGGAGACGCTGCTACTGATACCCATAACCCCTGAGAGATGTGAAGATCTGTGTGTGCCACTGGGCCATGATTTTGTACATGTAATTTGACTGCACCTATAATGTTTATGTCCCTGTAAATCATTTCTTTTAAGTGGACTTAAATAAATTGTTAAAATGTGTGTGTGTGTGTGTGTGTGATGGTAGGTTTAGGGGCAGGGGCAGTGTAGGGGGATAGAATATACAGTTTGTACAGTATAAAAACCATTACGCCTATGGAATGTCCTCACATTTCACAACCACCCCCGCCCCCCCCATGTGTGTGTGTGTGTGTGTGTGGGCATGTTTTTGTGAAATATCATGACACAAATGTGTGTAATGACATGGGTATGACATAGGTATTACAAAAAGAGGGTGAAATATGAGGACGTTCCCCATGTCCTCACTTTTCAAAATGCTTATAAATCACACAGAAGTTTTTTTTCACAGAAAGTAAACTGCACAGTCTCCTGTGATGGGTAGGTTTAGGGGCAGGGGCAGTGTGTGTGTGTGTGTGTGTGTGTGTGTGTGTGTGTGTGTGTGTGTGTGTGTGTGTGTGTGTGTGTGTGTGTGTGTGTGTGTGTGTGTGTGATAGGTAGGTTTAGGGGCAGGGGCAGTGTAAGGGGATAGAAAATACGGTTTGTACGGTATAAAAAACATTACGCCTATGGAATGTCCTCACATTTCACAAAAACAAACGTGTGGGTGTGTGTGTGTGTGTGTGTGTGTGTGTGTGTGAGAGTCAAGCATGATCAATTGCAAGATATTGTCATAAAAATAAAGAGATTGTTAGCAATATAATTTTAAAATATTATTACTCAACATTAGAAGCAGTTGATGAAATGTTAGAAGTTAGTCACGTTTTAAATGCAACCTGTTTATTCCTTCACTTTCTTTAAATCAAATAACTGTGATTAATTGTTGCATCAATAGGAAGAAAATTACAACAACAATAAAATAAATGAAGTTCAAGAGCCCAAACCAAAGGGAACACTGATCTCCATAGTAACCCTAACAAAAACATTTTAGGAAAATCAACATCAATTTATGAAGTCAGTTTATGTGATGATCTCTCAGTTGTTCAGTTGTGTTTACAATTCAGCATTCAAGATGATTTTGGGAAATCAGTGAATGCAAAGAGAGAAAAATAACTGCAGAAGTGAAGGACATGAGTGAAAGAATTAAGAATTGCCCCGCCTCATTTTTTTTTCTTGAGAAAATGGTACTCAAACTTTGAGAAAAATTGCCTACCCTGCCTTTAATTTATAATTGAATAATATAGTGTTGTATTTGGTATATGGTGCATCTATAAATGAACGGTTGTTGTGATTTTAAGTAGCTGCACTCACTGTTGCTGCAGATGAAATGACGAGTATCACTACAGGGCAAATCATGAAACTGTTCATTCCTCATCATTCCACAATCATCTCTGCCATCAGGTTGTCCAGGTGCCCAGTTCAGCTCGAGCGCAGGTTCACCTGAAGACCACTGCCATTTATCAACACCCGTCTTCTGCAGCCCAATCCAGACATACGTAACTCCAGTCACACTCTTCTTCAGCTCGTTCATGTTGTCAACGGTGGCCAGATCTGTGTAATTCTCTCTGCAGTGTCTCTGAGCTTCAGTCCAGGTCTTCCTCACGTTTATAAAGTGATACTGACGCTGAACACATTCAGATACGGAGCAGAGAGCTGTGAAAGAGAGGGTTTGATTTAATGCTTTTCATAACAGGGTCAAACCTGATGAAACTATAAACCATAAATAAAACAACAAACACACTCACCAATGAGAAGAAGAACGACATATAGAGTCCGGTCCATTTCTGAGGAACAAACACATTGAAAAACTCATCTTAGAGTAAAACATGATCATGTAATAAAAATAAATAAAAAATTGGCAGTTTTAGCAATCATTCAGACAATATTAACATCTCAAAGTCTAATTGTGTCTGAAGAATGAACATGTGAGTTGTTCTTACTTTAGAGGTCGTGTGTTTCTGTCCTGAGTCTGATGTTTCTGTCTGCAGCTTTAAACTACGAGATTATTATATCTGCTCTCATCCCTCAGTCAGCACATCATTTGTGTATTTCTCTAAAACTAATTTTCATATTCACTTCCTCCTTATTTGTGTTTGTCCTTTGTTTCTCTATATTTGCATATTGCATCTGTGTCAGTCAGTATTAGTATATATGGACCATAATCAAACAATTATGTTTTATATTTTAACTTTAATAACTAAACAGCTGCTTTAATGATATTGCTGGACTGCATAACTCGTGTTACATCCCTTCATCTGGACATGTCTGGGCCTGTCCACACACACTTGTGATCTTTGCACTTCATCATTTGTCTGCTTACGTGACATTTTTCCTTGTATTTGGTCCAAGTGTTGAAGTGGACATGAAGACCGCAAGAGTGTGTAGAACTTCTGATGACCCAATGGGACACACATCATGTTCATGCACACACTCTCTAGTGGCCAAGACTGCAAGTGTGTGTGTTTGGACAGGCCCAGTGTTTGTGTTTCTCTGTTCTGGGACACTTTTTATCTGTTGCTGTTTAAACTGAGGGTTGAGTTCATTAGTGAAGATGGTGATACTGGTCACTGAGAGCCTTTAAAAACCCTCCGTCTGAAGCTCCGTCAAAGAGAAAGAGATGTGTGTGAGATGAAGGTGTGAGTTCAACTATTGACAGAGTTTGGGGTTTGAGAGAGTTTTCATTTTTAAGAATTTGTCTTTTTGTGGAAAATCTTATTTTGTTTAATTTCATACTCCTGCTGTTTGTTTGTTAAACGTGAACATATTTGCATGTAAACACATCCTCATCACTCATTTGTTTATGTCACACCACATTTAGACGTTCAGGATGAACAATATTTACATCTCTGACGTGAAACAGGAGAAACAGCGAGTGTTATTGTTCTAGTCATATTTCATTATGTTTCATTCAGTCTTATTCATCTGTTAGTTTTGTGCAAAAGTAAAAGTTACACTTCTCAACATTAGTTTTTCTCTGGCTGTAACTCAGAGATTATAAAACACATTTATTAAAGATGAAAAGCAGTGAGAAAAACGACCATGAGATGATTATTATGTATTGATAATGATACAATCTTGTATTGCTGGAGATTGCAGAAAAATTGTATGTTTTGGGGCCAGGGAAATATTCACCAATACACTGACCAGGCATAACATTATGACCACCATCCTTATATTGTGTTGGTCCGCCTTTTGCTGCCAAAACTTTTATTTTTGGAGGCCAAGTCAACATCTCGTTGTTGTGCTCCTCAAACCAATCCTGAATATTTTTTTCTTTGTGGCAGCGCATTATCTGCTGAAAGAGCCACAGCCATACCCATACGGTAAAAAAATATATTTTAAAATATATTTTCACATATATTTCAAAATATACAAAAAATGGCCAAAAAATATATTTGCAAAAAATATATTTTAAAATATATTTACATATATTTTAAAATATATTTTTGCAAATATGTTTTTTGGCCATTTTTTGTATATTTTGAAATATATGTGAAAATATATTTTCTACCAATATATTTTTTGGCCATTTTTAAAATATATTTTGCCCTCCATATATTTCAGTCCAGGAAAATACATTCACAATGTAACATTTGAATAAAATCTTTATTTGATGTCTAAAATGTGACCATATAACACATTTGAATCAAGTACGGAACATTAATTTGAAACAACAAAAAACAATATATTACAAAATTAGCATTTTTTTTTCTCAAGAAGTCTCAGTTCCCCCAGCTTGGAATTCACTGCAATACCCAAAGCTCCCCTGGACACATTGGGAAACCTCTTCTTGACTGCCACTGTAAGAGACAAAAAAAAAAAAAACATAGCTATGTTTAAATAGTTAGTTCACTCAATTTACATTTTGTCATTAATTACGCACACTCGCACCTATAAGACTCTTGTTCATCTTTGAGACACAATTGCAGATATTTTAATAAAAAGTTTAGAGATTTCTGTCCCTCTATTTACAGTCCAACAACTACAAACTTACATTAACAACTTACCTCCACATTGTGCATTAAAATTCTTTAATGTACAGCTAGCTGTTGATTATCCCTTACATATTTATTATAATTATTAAATGGATGGCGCCTTATTTGGACAATAAAGCCCTCCCTATACCTGTCCCTATCTGATAAACACTTTATTTTTAAACACATATTAGACACTTTATTTCCAAATAATTTCTTTAGTTTTACTGAAAATAAATGCCTTTCCGATCTGATACGTGATGGAAAAAGAGTAGAGCGAGCAAAAGGCGGACCCTCCGGTCGAATTCCATCAAAACTTGCATCACGCTTTACCCCTACACTATTGCTAGGTGGAGTTAGTGTAAATAGCATTTTCCAACAAGATGGGGTATTTGCATTGTAAATAGACACTCCAGAAAATTCAAACAGAAACAAGTTTATTTTTATTACCTAATTGGCAGATAATATTGCTTGTTTTAAGCAAAAACTCTCTTCGTTTTAATTATTGTTTTGTTTTCTAAAAAAAGAAATAAAATAATTTCATTTTACTTGTCTAGTAAAACCATCTTGATTTAAGAATTTTCAGATATTCGGACTGGAAACGAGACAAAATACTAAGTAAGAAAAGCAAGTTTGAGCAATGTAAAACTTCTATATGAATTGAGTTGTTTAGTCCAAATTTTCAGAAGGTACTTGATTTCTTTATATGATTTAGGCTTTTATTCACAGTAAACAGAAGCTCAAGTATGTTTGCTATCCTCGTCTTACATAGGTTCAGCTGGGCTTCTATTTATGTTTGCTGATCAATGTTTATGTGTGACTAAAAGCCTAGAATTAAATCTGCTAATCATTTTACATTTATGCATTTGGCAGACACTTTTATCCAAAGCGACTTACAGTGCCCTTATTACAGGGACAATCCCCCTGGAGCAACATGGAGTAAAGTGCCTTGCTCAAGGACACACTGGTGGTGACCGCTGGGATTGAACCAGCAACCTTCTGTGTATCAGTTCCATGGTTTAACCCACTGGACCACCATCTCATATAAAGCAATCATATTAATTGATGTATTTTTCTGTTTGCTTGGTTTTTATTTTTTATTGTAAATATGTAACACTTGTTTTTGTAATTTAGTTTTTTGCCATGAAGATAGCCACAGATGCTGACATGGTGTTAAATTAAACTATACTGACACAGATCATATAAAGCAATCAAGTCTCTATAGAAAATTTGGACTAAATCATTCAGTTCAAATGAATTCACTTTACAATCTTTTTATGAACTTTTTGAAGCAACAAAGTGGTAATTATGTAGGCTGTCAAATGAGGGACAGAAAGCTTTTAGATTTAATAAAAATATCTGCATGTGTTTTGTTGATGAACACAAGTCTAACAGGTTTGGAATTACATGAGGGTGAGTAAATGATGACAATTTTTGACATTTTCTAGAAAATTTTCCTCACTCTGCGGCTGAAATCAAATACTTCTCTACTATAAAGTAAAAAACAGAGTATGTCCGAATTCATAGTATTTAAAAAAAAAACGTAGGCCAAAAGCATCCTGATGACCTACTACTTATGCAGAGATTTTGGATGCTCCGCAAGTCTTGATTTACCATATATGGCTGCCATGGTTTCCTTGTCAAGGGCACTCCTTCTCTCAGCACTATCGTCAGTTTTACTCTTTCCCCCTAAAAAAGACAATCCAATACATGAACATTTGAATAGGGTACAGAAGGCATGCACAATTGTCTTTATATATTTTTGTTTGCCTTAATATCAACACTATGTATTTTTCTTGAGCTCAAAATGTACTAAATTAATATAATTAGTGCATACATCATGAATCCAATTTCCAAACCATGTTTGTGTCTTATCCTGAATCACTATGATACACATTTAAACATATAATAATATTCAGAGTATTTTAGTCTGGTTGGGGTCGCACCACTGCGGAGAAGCACAGTACCTACGTGAGTCGTCATAGAAGTAAACAGAAAAGTAGCTCTGGCTACAACGCTCTTCAAAAAAGATGAATGCAGTTTTGTTTATCAAGTTACCTAAAAGCGCCAAAAGTTACCTAGTGTTGCTTTAACAGTGAAAGTAAAGAAAAATAACTACATGGCTGGATTTTAAAGATATTTGTATGCGTATGTTTTGGATCTTAAATAAAATAATGAAGGAGATGTAGAATTAGCCTTTTTTTAAACTAAGATTAATACCTCAGCTCTTGACTTTGCATTTGAAACCGTTTACCTTTCAAATTGCTGTGGATCAGAACCTCCAGTGGGAAGGCGGCCATTAAAAGAACACGCACCATTGAAGTGGCTGTTTGGGCCTGAAGGGCAGAAGTCCATTGATGCTTTGGGATTTTTATACCTGTGCCATGTGCTAACTCCACCTGTAGTTGTGATAACGTAAAAAGATATTTACAATATACATTATTTTCAAATCAATTTGTTTATTTTTTTATCTAGCCATTTCACCCATTGCAGAAATGCATAACAAATCTGTATGTGCAGACCGTAATCCTCAACAAAATGTACTTACATAATTAGCATCACTGGAACACTAAAAAAAGAAAAGAAAAATTAAAGTCAACAAAGTTATTAAAGGCAGACTGTTGCTGGTAAACTATAATGGCAAGAAGGAAGAGCTTACCAACAAACCTTTACACACTCCATTAAAGAAATAGTTCCCAAAAATGAAAATGTGATGTATCTGCTTACCCCCAGGCGTTCCAAGATGTAGGTGTCTTTGTTTCTTCAGTAGAACACAAATTAAAGGCATCCCCTGGTGTTAAGACTTGTATGGCTTAATATAACATAAATTATGTCTCTTACTAATAATATATAGAAGAAAACCCATGAAAGATCCACATTTTTTTAAAAATCCATAACATATTTGGACAATGGGCGGCGCCATTTTGTTTGCATTCTAGGTTGATGACGTAGAATGGTTGCACTCGGCAATCAACTGGCGCCAACTGTAGCTATTTTTACCACAACACACCTCAAAAAATGATTCAGAGTTAAAACCAATTAATTGCTTTGTAAATGCATTTAAAACGCACTCAAACACGTGCACACAAACTCTCTCTCTCACACACACACACACACACAGGGGGTGGGGGTGCGTGTTGGTGTGTATGTGAGAGAGTTTGTATGCACGTGTGTTTGAGTGTGTTATAAATACTGAAATATTAACTTAAAGACAACTGAGAAAGACTGAACAAAAACAAAATGCCCCCCAAAAAGAAAATCCTATTCTGCAAAAGTATGCAGCCGAAAACGGTAATCGAGCAGCAGAAAGAAAGTTTGGAGTGAGTGAGAAACTTGTGAGGGACT
Source organism: Gobio gobio (assembly GCF_949357685.1). NCBI lineage: Eukaryota > Metazoa > Chordata > Actinopteri > Cypriniformes > Gobionidae > Gobio > Gobio gobio. The sequence continues at coordinate 71,766,266 of NC_137098.1, read as the reverse complement.
GGCGAAAAGCAAAGGTTACTTTAACTGTAATGAAGAAAACAAAGAAAGCTAATTGTGGACTGAAAGCAAGATGGCCAGATAGCTTTCATACTCTAAACTGTTCCCATTGACATGCACTATACGACTGACAGACTGCAACGTTTGGAGTTAAAAATCTTCATTTGTGTTCTACTGAAGAAACAAAGACACCTACAACTTGGATGCCCAGGGGTAAGCAGTTAAACATCACATTTTCATTTTTGGGTGAACTATCCCTTTAAGAATTAACAAAGCAATGTAACTGCACCATATATTTTTGCAAGGCGAAAACAAAATACTTACTTTAGCAGAACCAGACAGAGAAGTCTTGGATGGAGCCTTCGGCACCTGTAAAGCAGATATAATTAAAGGATTAGTTGACTTCAAAATGAAAATTTCCTGATCATTTACTCACCCCCATCTCATCCAAGATGTTCATGTCTTTCTTTCTTCAGTGGAAATGACGTTTTTTGAGGAAAACATTCCAAGATTTTTCTGCACATAATGGACTTCAATGGGATCCAACGGTTGAAGGTCCAAATCAATGCAGTTTCAGAGGAAGGGCTTCAGAGGCTCTGACCAATCCCAGACGAGGAATAGGGTCTAATCAATTGAAACACTGTCATTTTCAAGACAAAATAAACATTTATAAACTTTTCTAACCTAAATTGCTCATCTTGCGCTGCTCTGCGACATGCCAGTGATTATATTATCACATCAGAATGGTATTTTCTTAGACAGACATAGGCTGGGATCGGTCAGAGCCTCCTTTGAAACTGCATTGATTTGGACCTTCAACCGTTGGTTCCCATTGAAGTCCATTGTGTGCAGAAAAATCCTGGAATGATCCACAAAAAACTTACTTTCTTTTCCACTGAAGAAAGAAAGACATGAAAATCTTGGATGAGATGAGGGTGAGCAAATCATCAGGACATGTTCATTCTTAAGTGAACTAATCCAAAATATATCTCTACTATAAATCTTGACACAAGCAATCAACTTCATGATAATGATTAATTAAATAACACCTACGCATTAGGGATGTCACAAGTACCGGTACTTCAGCACTAGCCTGGTCTTACACTAGGATGCTATGAATAATGTTCCTGACTTGACAAGTATATTTGAAAGTGAAATAAAATTTAAATAGTTAAAAGTGCACAACTTACATCAAGGACATCTGCATTTGATTCCACAGGCTAAATTTAACAGAGCAAATGGATATGTTAGCAATAGGACTGGACAATTGTTTAAAATATAAGTTAATGATCTAAAGATGTAAATGTGGCTCTTCTAACAGGATGATTATACCACAAAATGCAGAGATTTAATATACAGTATAGTAGTTTGCATGTAGCTGTGGTATGAATTATGACTTGTTCTGTTGTAATTTCTTTAAAATTATTTAAATTAATTTCACAGCTTATTATAAATGTAACAAAAATCTCTTAGAAAAGTAATTATTTCAATAGTTATGCTTAGAATGTGACATAGCATGTGGCGCAGACAAAAAAAAGCAGCTAATACTTACTTTAGCAGCATGTGAGAGGGGAACATGAGATGGAGTCTTTGACATCTGAAAGAGAGAAATTCATTTATTAGAAACAAATCACTGTACATTAGAGAAACATTTACATAGCAGACTATTCCCTGTTTAGATGCCGTTTACAAATCCGTTCATGATCATGGCCCTAGTACAATATACAAGTATATAGTTTTTTTTTTTGTAATCTATATCATATGTTAATAGATATAAAAATGTGCAACAAATTCCACAAGCTATTGTAAACTTCACCAAAAACAACAAAAATAATGATAATGACAAACAAAGTAATGAATTAGATTTAAATCTTACGTAAGGGACATCTGCCTTTGATTTCATGTGCTAGAAATAAGAAGGCAGAAATATTAATACTGAGCAACCCAAAAACTCTAAAAAGTAAAAAAAAAAAAAAAAAAAGGCAATGTGGAGCATTGTCATTAGTAAATCATATAATTAATGCATAACTGTGCTTTACATTATGTAAACAATTATTCTAACCTCTTGGAGTAAGTTCTCTGTAGCCATAAGGAGAGGTGGGATTTCTGTGAACGTAAAATTAAATGTGAATAAATTTGGAAAAATACAGTTAACTGTGGTTAGTGTAAGCACATACGTACACACACACACACACACACACACACACACACACACACACACACACACACACACACACACACACACACACACACACACACACACACACACGTGTAAATTAAATGCTGTTCTTTTTAACTTTTTAATTCATCAAAGAATCCTGGAAAAATATCACCGGTAGGTTATGAAAAAATATTAAGCAGCACATCTGTTTCCAACATTGACAATACATTTCATATTCAAATGATTTCTGAAGGATCATGTGAGACTGAGTACTTACTTTTAAGGATTTCATCTTTCAGCCTCTCATTCTCTTTATTTAGATTCATGTTCTCTTCTCTCAGCTGATTTATCACACGCTGTAGATGATCAATTTTTCTTTCATTCCACACCTTTAGATCATTTGGTAGGTCTGTGAGCTGTACCTTAAACTTAAATCATTGACTGTAAATAGCCCTAAGTGCAATTATGTAAACATATTTTATATATATATATATATATATATATATATATATATATATATATATATATATATATATATATATATATATATATATATATAGGCTACTCAAACAGTTCTGGCAAACACTCACCTTTTTCTTAGCTGCTGGTTCTTCTCTCACCTCTGCGGCCTCTAGGAGTTTCATTGAAGGTTTACTCTTTCTCTTAAGAGTGTCTGGCTTGGGGAGCTGTTCTTCAAGCTCCTTAAGTTTTATTTGTAAAGTTCTTTCCCTTTCTGAGGAGGTAGAGTAATGCTAAGATAAAGGCTAATTCGTCAAAACTACACGGTCATGATAATTAAGTTAACAAAAAAAAAGGAAAAATAATGTTTTACTGATACATTCTTGTTATACTATACAGAATAGTAAAGAATGACCACAACAGTAATATATTGGAAATAGGATAATAAAAATAAGTACCTGCTATCTTGATGATGGAGGCCTCATAAACCGGCCAGCCTCCTATCGGCTCTTTAATGCCTTTGCGCCACTCCACCAAGTAAACGTCATTTTCTTCCATACCCGCCGAATATTCCTCCTCATTAAACCCTCTAATATGTTCAGTAGGGAGAATTGAGAACTTTTCATCCTCAAACCACTTAATTAACGCGAACATTATCGTCTTGTTTCTTTCAGTATCCGAGCAGTCCAGCAGTCACGGTCGGAATTCGCGCCTCAGGCAACGGTTATTTAATTTTAAAAAAAAAAATTAATGACGCCATCGTTGCTTTTTTAAGGAACAGAAATTTTGTTGTTTTTTTATTTGCACTTACATTAAAACAAATTTAGGATTCTTTGAAATGTTTTTTTATTATTATTTTTTTATCGAATTATGCAGTTTTATTATAAAGTCACTGAGGCATTGCGCATGCCCAGACAGTGCGCGCGCATTGACAAACTGATTCCGCAACAAGACGACGCATTTTTTTGAATTCCCTGGAAAACTGCTTGGTAAGCTTACATTTCAAAGTAAATAACATTATCTGTATAACAAATGCATGTTGTTTTACGTTGTAGATCAATATTGTCCTTTATTTTGTCATCTTAATTTCATCAATAGGTCACATTTGATTTGTGACGAGACACGACACAATGAGCGAGCCTCGACATAGGATTTCGTACAAACGTTATCTAACTGATGCTGAAGAGGAAATTCCTCCAAGAACCATACGAAGATGGGCACAAAAAAAAAGGTTTGTGGATAATGTTATCTTGCTAGGTCGATTACACCAACCAAATTACTTTTTTGATTTTTTTTTCTTTTCAATCAGCCATTCTGGCGGGTGTATTTTTCTTTCCAATGCTTATGGTGCGAATATACATGGTTTCTGTCATTTTTGCCAGATTATCACGCTGATGTTAGTTCTAGTATTTGTTCTTCAAATAAATAAGTTTGGTTTTTAGTTAGTTTTGATGCAATAAAAAGAGAATGAGACGTTACGATTGACAGCTTCTCTGAGTGATGCAGTCAGTGAGGCAGACCTCGGGAATTTCTGGAGGAGATTAAAAAACGATTTATTTATTTATATAGTTATCATTTTACGAGTGGATCTTTTTAGCAATTCAAAGGCCTATGAATCAGTTGTGGAGGCTTTATGGCAGTAAACGTAGAATTTTATAAAAGCTGTAAGCACGCAGATTTCTTTCTTTACTGTATATATTTTTTCCTTTTCAGAATGAAGGCAGCAGAAGAACTTGAGGATGTTATCAATGAATGTCACACGGTATGGTTCTGGTCATTTGCACAGCTTACATTTGTTACACTTATTCAATTCAAGTCAACAGTTTACAGAATCTACGATAAAAACTACTAATAATAAATATAACATATTTTTGTCTCTCTCGCACACACGCTCTCTGCCAGCGCATCGCTCCGCTCATGAACCGTTCACCCAGGGCCCGAGCCAGGGGGGAGGGGGGCGCCTTAAGTCAGTTTTCTATACATGCATATACATGCACTAACATTTGTATAGCATTTATGTACAAATAAAAAAGTTCCTGTGCAAAACTAAACTTGTAGTTAGGCACTGGTTTGTTATTTAAAAAAAGTAATTTTCATGCTGTGCCTGGCCCCACCACCCCTCTGGAATCAATGTAAATGGTACGACCCGCAGGCCAGGTGCTTCGGCTGCGGTGAATCAGTTAATGAGACACAGGAGCTGGAGTTAGCCGTTATATGAACTAGGAGGACGGCGACGAGTCCTGTCTTTCCTTAAGAAAGGAAAATCAGGGGCTCAAAAACGAAACGAAAAGAAGATTAAAGAGAGAAAGGCAAATGAGGGCAAGCAGTTGTTCACTCCAAATGCTCCAGCTCCAAATGCATCATCAAGCGTTGACATTGTTTTAACATAAATATCTACTCCAGGTAGAATAGCATACATTTATGTTCGTACTCTATTTGAATAATATACCAAAATTTGGTGCTACGCCCCTGCATCCACCGGTAAACAACGTTCTCTCAAATCCCGCTCCGACATGACATTTCTCTGTATTGCACTATGTAGACATTTCAAAAATAAATTAGTTTCATATTTAAGTTTAAATATTATAATTTTATTATAATGTTATTTTTTTTTAATGCCATGCTGATTGAGTGAACAGCATCAGATAAGACGCATCAAAAGCAAAATTGTATGATTTGATGTCAATTTTTATGATTTTGACCACTTCAAGTTGTTTTGTATAAATTGTATCTTAAATTTAATGGGTTTTTTTTACCTCGATTTAATAAATAAGAATCAAGCAGACAATATATAGTCGTGCATTGAGGCGATGGTTTAGAATACTCTCCAGTATATATTTAAGTAATTAAATTAATATAAATGTGTGCTTAGTTGACTAATGGCTTAAATGAATTAAAATGGCTTAAACTACGAGTCGAGTAGAAAAAAAAGTTATTCTTACTTAATACTTTCACATATTTTCGAACCAGCATGTCACAAAAGGGCATTCTGGCGCTCCGCTCACATGTTCTGGATCACACACTGGCACTGCCAGAGCTACCAGTGACTTTCAGCACTCAAATCCAGTCTGAAGCAGACATAACTTTACATGATGATGAATGTATGCATCACAAAAGCATTGCATGTGCAGCATTACACATAGCGCATAAGAATTATATTGAGCATTTATCGAACCGTTGTTATCGTTTTATCACCCAGCCCTAACCTCAGGTCACCCACAAATTTGTCTATCATGGCCCACTAAGCTACAATTCTGACTCTGAAGAGTTTTAATGTGATGTTAACCCATAATTCTCCTTCTTTTTTTTTTTAGCAATTCCCAGAGACCCTCCCAGAAGAAGTCCAGCTAACTACTCCTGATGAGCTCCAGTGCACTTCCAGTCCTGTTCAGATAGAGGTTCCTTGTGGATTCAGGTCAAACTAAAGAGCAAACCCTACTACTAAACTACTACTTCTGGCACTTAAGCTCAAACACAGTTTGACCAATGACTGTCTTGAGGATATTATGAAAATCCTAAATGTTGTTGGTGGTAATGATTCGGTATGCAAGACAAAATACTCATTTTACAGAGCTTTTGATGATACCAAAGACATCATGAGAATCTGTTATGTGTGTGAACAGTGCAATAATATAATGTCAGCTGAACTGGACCATGTTCATTGTGGTCAATGCAACATTACCTATGACAAAGCCAGCAGGTTCAGCAATAATTTTTTCATATACCTCTCCTTGGAAGATCAAATAAAAAATCTTTTGAAAATGCCAGGAATTACAGACGAATTGACACAAAGGCAAACAGAAACATCAACATCTGTCAGTGATATTTGTGATGGCTTTTTGTATCAGAAAGCTTTAAGTGGTTCAGATACGCCCCTTCAAACCCTAACGTTAACATTTAGCTGTGATGGTGTGCCAGTTTTTAAAAAGTCCCCTTGTAGTATTTGGCCACTTTTATGCACCATTAATGAGCTGCCATTGAAAATGAGACAGGATAATGTACTCCTTTGTGGACTGTGGTTTGGGGATAAGAAGCCTAATATGAGAACATTCCTGAAGCCTTTTGTTGATGAATGTGTAAAACTAGAGGACAGCGGTTTCACATGGGAAAATGACAAAGGTGTTTGTATCAATACAAAAGTGATCCCTCTAGTTCTGATGAGTGACTCTGTTGCCAGACCTTTAATACAGAATGTCAAACAGTTTAATGGTGAATATGGCTGCTCATATTGCCTTCACAAAGGAAAATTGATTGAAAAGGGCAGAGGATCTACTCGTGTATATCCTTTTCAGGAAGACTTCCAGCTCCGCAATCAGGAACAGACTAATGAATTTGTAGAAGCTGCGCTAGAGTCAGGTCAGGCTGTTATGGGTGTCAAAGGACCAAGTGCATTGTGTCGGCTTCCAAGTTTTGATGTCATTGAAGGGTCTGTGCCAGACTACATGCATTCAGTACTTCTGGGTGTAGCAAGAACTGTAACGGGGCTGTGGTTAAACAGTGAAAACCAGGAAAAGCACTGGTATATAGGTCGGTCTACACAATTGATTGATGAGTTGCTTTTAAAGATTAAACCGCCATGTAATGTACCTCGCGTACCCAGGTCAGTCACATTGAGAAAATTCTGGAAAGCCCATGAGTGGTACATGTGGCTCTTTTTTTATAGCTTACCTGTACTAAAAGGTGTCTTGCCAGAACCACTATTGAATCACTGGTCCAAACTAGTTAAGGGTGTATCACTTCTGTTGGGTGAAAATATAACCAGAGACCAGATTACTGAGTCTGAGGCACTTCTAACAGATTTTGTGAAAGACATGGAGGTATACTATGGGGAAGCCAATGTGTCTTACAATGTACATCTTTGCCTCCATTTGCCAAGAGTGTAGTTAACTGGGGGCCGTTGTGGGCGCACTCAGCCTTTGTATTTGAATCGTATAATGCCAAACTACTTGACATGATCAAAAGCACTCAAGGGGTTGCACTGCAGATTGCCAAAACTTTTTGGTTACAAAAGGCTTTACCTTTTTATGGTCAGACTATCCTAAAAGATGCCTCAAATGAATGCAAGGAGGTCTTTGAATCTCTGACAAGACCAAAACAGTTGAAACATGTGACGCGCACAAGTGATGTAACTGCACTCGATCGTCCTAAAGTGCGATTACTCAGAAGAGTCGACTATATGGCGCTGAGTCGTTATGGGGTACAAAGAGGCAGGGTGAAGTACTTTCAACGAATCATTACAAATGGCGAGGTGGTTCACTCAGAAGATTACACTCGGGTATCTAAACGCAATTCCTTCACTGTTATGTTGAATGATGACGATCAAAACTTTTTTAGGATTAAAAGATTCTTGATTTGTCAAACTGAAAATGAGGAGGTGTGTTATGCCATTGGAAGATACCATGAACGTGCAAAGTATATTCTCTGTGCCTCAAATCCAAGTTACTTTGAACCAGTCTCAAAACATCTTGGACATCTTACAGCTATTCATGCTTCAGCAATCAAATGCAAATGCCTGATCATTCACACTGAAAAACTCAAAGTTGATTACATTTTTAGAAATATTAATCAGTCTGAATTCCTGAAATGAGATGAGATGTCAAAAGCAGCTAAGAGAGGCCTAAGTTGTATTATTCAATTTGATCTTAGTGTCCGTGTACAATGTTTAAACTTTGGCGATGAATTAATGCCAAAAAAGCTATGTGTACATTACAAAAGCAGTGGGAAATTTTAAAGCAATTTATGTAAATAAATGGTACTTTTTCAGTTTATTTTGCTATGCTTATTTTAATAACACTTAGCCTATATGTCTTCATTATCATTTAAAAACATGTAATTAATTGGATATATTTAATGGCAAAAGTCAAATGCATGCTATATTAGCAGTGTTATATGTTGTGCATTGTTTTTGCTCTGTTTATTTTAAACAAAATTATACTGATGATTTAAATACTGTTACCATTAACATGTTATATTGTATCCTTTATAATGAATGAATGTAAAAACATTAAAGTGTACATAGCCGTTTTGTATTTTGTGTATCGTGGTTGTTCTGGTTCACAGCGCACTACTGCCTTATCATTAAATGTCCTGCTGTATGACAGTTAATGTCTGAAAAACTGTTCTACATTAGTACTGAGGTATTCTGTAATGTGACAAGCACATAAATAAACCTGACTTGTCAAATTCTTAATAAACCTTTGGCTCTGTTTTATTTGTAGCCTATTCCTGTTATTCTACTGTAACTATTTTTAGAATGCAATTCTAAAAAAAAATTTTTTTTTTTTAAATGAATGCTTTTGCTCTCCATCCATTTTACTTTATGTTTGGAAATGTATTTTCTTGACCCTGAAATACATTTTGAAATATATTTTGGTAAATGAAGCTTGAATTAAATATATTTTCGAGTTCAAAAATATATTTTATTGAGCTTCACAGTCACAACATATATTTAGCATATATTTAAAATATATTTTGGCAGGAAAAAATATATTTTTTTACCGTATGGGTACCGTTTCCATGCAGGGGCGTCGGACTGGGGGGGTAAAGGGTACCAAGGCAGGGGGGGGGGGGCCTTAGAAGGCAGTTTTCTATACATACATACATTGAGGAAAATAAGTATTTGAACACCCACTCCCACTTCTCCCACTTAGAAATCATGGAGAGGTCTGAAATTGTCATCGTAGGTGCATGTCCACTGTGAGAGACATAATCTAAAAAAAAAAATCCAGAAATCACAATGTATGATTTTTTTAACTATTTATTTGTATGATACTGCTGCAAATAAGTATTTGAACACCTGTCTATCAGCTAGAATTCTGACCCTCAAAGACCTGTTAGTCTGCCTTTACAATGTCCACCTCCACTCCATTTATTATCCTAAATTAGATGCACCTGTTTGAGGTCGTTAGCTGCATAAAGACACCTGTCCACCCCATACAATCAGTAAGAATCCAACTACTAACATGGCCAAGACCAAAGAGCTGTCCAAAGACACTAGAGACTGTAAGAGTGGACTCCTGTAGATGGTTCAATCTACAGGGTTGCCATTA
>NC_137098.1:71739817-71756400 GCF_949357685.1 Gobio gobio | reverse complement strand
CATTTGTTTATGTCATGCCACATTTAGACGTTCAGGATGAACAATATTTACATCTCTTACGTGAAACAGGAGAAACGTCTCGGTTACGGATGTAACCCTCGTTCCCTGAGGAGGGAACGGAGACGTAACGTTAGTGACTAACGAATGGGGGTTTCGCTTAGAAGCCTATCAACTTCGAGTTTTGAGAAAACGCCCAATGGCGTGCCAATGCCATGGGCATGCGGAATTTGCATACGTAACTCTGCCTCACTGCGTGAGTATATAAGGAAGTACGAGGCAATATCACATTATGTTACCTGCTTGAGGAGCCAAGACTGAACTCCTGCGTTCCAGGTAGCACAGCTGATGTGGCAAGGGGACGTTACGTCTCCGTTCCCTCCTCAGGGAACGAGGGTTACATCCGTAACCGGGACGTTCCCTTTCGTTCAGTCACTACGACGTAACGTTAGTGACTAACGAATGGGGGTCCCAATATAATCCCGCCACTCAGCTGTCTTCCAGCGTCCTGCGTAAGTGTGAGTACCCTGTCGTAAGACTAATACGGACGAAGGACTCCCACTTAACACAGGAATACCAAGGTACACTGGGAAACATATCCCAGTGAGGGAATGCCAAAATGCCTACCCGTGGGGAGGACTTAAGAGACACATATGAGCCGGTAGGGGCTGCATATGGAAGATCTCTAGGGTACCAGCCGAAGGTGGATTTTTAACCCTAGGGGTGGCGGGGACACGCCAAGGGAAGAAACCCGCTCACTGCGGAGACTTACGGCGAAATACACATGTGGGGGTCGCCGGAGGGAACCATGCACATGGGGCACCTGGCCGGACATGAGGGTCTGGGCTCGAAAGGGCAGACTGAACTGATGTCGGCGTCGACAGTGCTGGAGGAGCTCAGGGCTCTCGGGGAGCTCACCTGAGGAAAATATCGCACGTATCCAGTCCGTGGAGTGGAGTGGCGAGCAAGCGAAGACACCTGAGCCTGGCCCATCACCGGCCCCTCGGGGGGGCGAGTACATAGTCGGACACTGGCTCCACTCGGAGATTGTAGAATCTGGCGAATGTGTTGGGTGTCGCCCAGCCTGCAGCTCTGCAGATGTCTGCTAGCGAGGCGCCATGCGCTAGAGCCCAAGAGGAAGCCACACTCCGGGCGGAGTGTGCCCTCACACCAAGGGGACATGGTCGGCCTTGCTGCTGGTAAGCCAAAGCAATGGTGTCCACTATCCAGTGAGACAGCCTTTGCTTTGAGAGAGCACTTCCCTTCCACTCTCCACCATAACAGACAAAGAGCTGGTCTGAGGTCCTGAAAGACTGCGTAATGTCTACGTAGGCGCGGAGGGCGCGTACTGGACAGAGCAATGCCAAGGCTGGGTCTACCTCCTCCAAAGGCAGCGCTTGCAGGTTCACCACCTGGTCCTTAAACGGAGTGGTGGGAACCTTGGGCACATATCCAAGCCGGGGTCTCAGGATCACGTGAGAGTTAGCCGGCCCGAATTCCAGGCACGCTTCGTCAACCGAAAATGCCTGCAGGTCCCCGACCCTCTTAACTGAGGCCAATGCGGTCAGCAGAGCCGTCTTCATAGACAGGAACTTAACATCAACCGACCGCAAAGGCTCAAAGGGAGGTCTCTGCAGAGCACTTAACACTACTGCGAGGTCCCAAGAGGGTACGAGAGGAGAGCGAGGAGGATTCAGTCTCCTGGCTCCCCTCAGGAACCTGATGACCAGGTCGTGCTGACTTACCTTTTTGTTCTCCAAGAGATCGTGGTGGGCAGATATTGCAGCCACATATACTTTAAGGGTGGAGGGAGACAGCCTTCGCTCCAACCCCTCTTGGAGAAACTCAAGCACGGACCCGATCGGGCATTTCCAGGGGTCTTCTTGGCGGGAAGAGCACCAGGTGACGAAGAGGTTCCACTTCAACGCATAGGCATGCCGAGTGGACTCTGCCCTAGCGGAAGTGATGGTGGCGACCACCGTAGGTGGTAGGCCACTCAAACCTGCCGCGTCCCGTCTAGGAGCCACACGTGGAGGCTCCAGAGGTCGGGACGTGGGTGCCAAAGGGTGCCCCGTCTCTGAGTAAGGAGGTCCGGTCTCAGAGGAATAGGCCAGGGAGGGGCTGTCGCAAGGAGTACGAGTTCGGGGAACCAGGTCCGGCCGTGCCAGTGTGGGGCGACCAAAAGGACCTGCTCCTTGTCCTCCCTGATCTTGCACAGGAGCTGTGCGAGTAGGCTCACTGGGGGGAACGCATATTTGCGTAGGCCCCGCGGCCAGCTGTGCGCCAGTGCATCCGTGCCGAGCGTGCCCTCGGTCAGGGAATAATACAGGCTGCAGTGGGAAGAGTCGTGGGAGGCAAACAGATCTACCTGTGCGTCGCCGAACTGTTCCCAAATCAGCTGAACCGTCCGGGGATGGAGTCTCCATTCTCCCGGGAGGGGCTGAACCCGCGAGAGCTCGTCGGCTGCGTGGTTCAGGACTCCCGGAATATGGACAGCACGAAGGGACCTCAGGCGCTTCTGACTCCATAAAATGAGATGGCGGGCGAGTTGAGACATACGGCGGGAGCGTAGACCGCCCTGGTGGTTGATGTACGCTACTACGGCCGTGTTGTCTGTCCGGACAAGAACATGTTGGCCCTTCAGCAGCGCTCGGAAGCGGTGCAGGGCGAACCGTTCTGCCAGCAACTCGAGGCAATTGACATGCAGGAGGCGCTGGGGTCCTCTCCAGGAGCCCGCGGCTGCTTGTCCATTGCACATGGCACCCCAGCCCGTGGCAGAGGCATCCGTCGATACGACAACATGCCTGGAAACTCGTTCTAAGGGCACACCGGCCCGGAGAAAGCTGAGGTTCGACCACGGGGTGAGCGTCTGTAAGCAGGCCCGAGTCACTTGGATCCGGAGCGTGCCAGACTGCCATGCCCATCTCGGGACTCGATCGCAAAGCCAGTGCTGAAGCGGTCTCATATGAAGCAATCCGAGCGGCGTTACCGCGGCTGCAGATGGCATATGCCCCAGGAGCCTCTGAAATAGTTTCAGTGGAACCACACTCTTGCTCTCGATTTGACGGAGGCAAGTCAGCAGAGACTGCGCGCGCTCGCTCGAAAGCTGTCGATCTCCATACCGAGAAAAGAGATCCTCTGCACGGGGCAAAGTTTGCTCTTTTCCCAGTTGACCCGAAGGCCCAGACGGGCTAAGTGGTGGAGAACCAGATCTCTGTGTCCGCAAACCTGCTCTCGAGAGTGGCCCAGTATGAGCCAGTCGTCGAGGTAGTTCAGGATGCGAACCCCGTGCTGCCGAAGGGGCGCAAGGGCTGCCTCGGCGATCTTCGTGAAGACGCGAGGGGACAGAGATAGCCCGAAAGGGAGAACCGCGTACTGGTATGCCCGCCCCTCGAAAGCAAACCGTAGGAACGGTCTGTGTCGAGGAAGGATGGAGACATGGAAGTAGGCGTCCTTCAGGTCGATCGCTGCAAACCAATCGTGAGGACGAACGCATTCGAAAAGGCGTTTCGCAGTCACCATCTTGAACGGAAGCCGGTGAAGGGATCGGTTCAAGATGCGAAGGTCCAGGATTGGCCGTAACCCACCGGTTTTCTTGGGTACAATGAAGTAGGGGCTGTAGAACCCCGACCTCATTTCGGCTGGAGGGACAGGCTCGATCGCACCCTTCGCCAGTAGAGTGGCAATCTCCGCACGCATGACGGGGGCATGGGCTCCGGTCATGGTATAGCGGACTCCCCTGTAACGGGGAGGAGCCTGCGCAAACTGAATCGCGTAGCCGAGCCTGACGGTCCGGGCAACCCAGCGGGACAGCCCCGGAAGCTGAAGCCAGGCTTCCAGAGACTGCACCAACGGGGTCATACGGACGGCAGACGTACCCTGGGTGGGGCAGCGAGGCAGCATTACCGGCACGGACAGGGGAGGCTGTTGGGCGTCCCGGGGTCGGGGCACGGTTAACGGCTGCGCCCTGACAGAGGAGACCAGGGAAGGACTCGTGTTCCACTGGGGTCTGCTCTGCCAGGGGGCTGGCGACAGAGAGGGATGAGAGTGGCGAGACCCGAGGGTGGCGCGCACTGCCGTCACCGATCTCTGGGGGCTCAGGGATGGGGTTGTCAGTTCTTTCTTTAACCACATTAGGGTGCTGCTGACCCGGGGGCCAGCAGCTGAACAAAAGATTCTCCCCCGGCCCTCCACCGGGGGAAGGAGCGGCCCTGCCGCCGTCTCCTGGAAAGAACTGCCCATCCCTGAGCCGTCCGCATCAGGAGCGCCGCTTAGCCTGGCGTTTCTTTGCGGGCTGCGGGGCTGGAGCGGACTGGGACGCCTTCCTGCGGCTGCCTCTGCGCGGCCCGGGTGAAGGCTGCTGCTTAGGTGGCGCAGAGGTAGAGGGAGCCGCAGGAGGGCGCCCCCGGCGGCGAGCAGGCTGAGGCACCTGCGCGGGCGGTTGGGTGGAGGCAGCAGCTGACCGCCGGGGCAGGATGTGTTTTATCGCCTCAGTCTGCTTCTGAGCGGCCGAGAACTGTTGGGCGAAGCTCTCGACCGCTCCGCCGAATAGCCCATCCTGTGATATGGGGGCGTTGAGGAAACGGGTTCGCTCAGCGTCACGCATATCAGCCAGGTTGAGCCATTGGTGTCTCTCCTGGACCACATTTGTGGACATCACCTGACCCAGGGAGCGTGCGGTCACCTTCGTCGCCCGGAGAGCGAGGTCGGTGGCGGCACGCAACTCATTGCTGAGTCCTGGATCAGCCCCTCTCTCGTGCATATCACACAGCAACTTGGCTTGGTAAGCCTGAAGAGTTGCCATGGTATGCAAAGAAGCGGCGGCCTGCCCCGCAGCTCTATAGGACTTCGCCACCAGGGATGACGAAAACCTACAGGCTTTGGAGGGGTGCTTTGGGTCACCACGCCAGGACGAAGCGCTCTGTGGACACAGTTGCATCGCAACAGAACGTTCGACTCGGGGGACCCCAGTGTACCCATGAGCCGCAGCTCCATCGAGGGAGGTGAAGGCGGAAGAGTTCGCCAAACGTTCACGGGAAGACAACGGGGCCTTCCAGGAACGCGCGACCTCTTCATGCACCTCGGGGAAGAAAGGTATTGGAGGAGCGGCCGGACGGGTGTCCGGACGCGCCGCCCCCAAAAACCAATCATCCAACTGCGAACGCTCGGGCTGAGGCGGAGGGTTCCACTCCAGTCCAAGCGCTGCGGCGGCCCGAGACAGCATGGCTGTCAATTCTGGGTCCGACTCGGGCAATGCTGGCGCACCCGAAGGTGGCAGCACAGCCGAATCATCATCCTCAGATGACTCCAGCCCACCTTGTGATGCGGCGATAGACATCACTTCCTCTTCCGCCGCGCCAAACGCCACTGTCGGGACAGCAGGAGCCGGCCCCGATGTAGACGCCTGAGCGCGGACCGGGTCAAGTGCATGAGAGGGGGGTGTGGCCCGAGGAACTAGCGTTGGAGCTTTGTTCCACACCGTCACCCTCAGATCACCCTGGTCACCAGCCAAAGTGCCGCCTCCAGAGGAGACCGCAGATTGGGGGGTGGCGGAGGGGACTCTCGTTCCGGCATCAGCACGGAATTCACGGAATCTCGATCGAAGCACTGAGATGGCCAGGTTCCCGCAGAGGGAACATGAGTCATCCACAAGCGCTGCCTGAGCGTGCTGAAAGCCCAAACACGTCACGCAGCGCTCGTGCCCGTCAAAAGAAAAAAGCGATCTGCCGCACCCAGAAGTGCACGGACGAAACATCCTGAAAAGGACGCGTCACGTGCAAGCTCTTTTGTGAGAGGAAACTTTGCAGTCGATGCCGAAGCGCCCAGGGAAACACACACCAGCTGTCAGGCGGACCACTGCACAGATCAGCAGGCAGGAAGTATGCGATCACTGGAACGCGCCGTCACACCAACACCGACTGGAAAGCTGCTCGTCTCGAAGAAGCTGACAGAGTCTCAGAAGGCTGTAGGAGTGAAGAGGTAGGTACTCTTGGCTCCGAAAGCAGAAACATAATGCGATATTGCCTCGTACTTCCTTATATACTCACGCAGTGAGGCAGAGTTACGTATGCAAATTCCGCATGCCCATGGCATTGGCACGCCATTGGGCGTTTTCTCAAAACTCGAAGTTGATAGGCTTCTATGCGAAACCCCCATTCGTTAGTCACTAACGTTACGTCGTAGTGACTGAACGAAAGGGAACAGTGAGTGTTATTGTTCTAGTCATATTTCATTATGTTTCATTCAGTCTTATTCATCTGTTAGTTTTTTTGCAACAGTAAAAGTTACACTTCTCAACATTAGTTTTTCTCTGGCTGTAACTCAGAGATTATAAAACTTTTATTAAAGATGAAAAGCAGTGAGAAAAACGACCATGAGATGATTATTATATATTGATGATGATACAATCTTGTAGTGCTGGAGAATTGCAGAAAATAGTTACGTTTTGGGGCCACGAAAAATATACACTGATACACCGATCAGGCATAACATTACTAATATTGTGTTGGTCCCCCTTTTGCTGCCAAAACCCTTTTTTTTTGGAGGCCGAGTCAACGCCTCAAATTCGTTGTTGTGCTCCTCAAACCCATCCTGAATATTTTTTCCCTTGTGGCACCGCATTATCTGCTGAAAGAGCCACAGCCACCAGGGAATACCGTTTCCATGAAAGACTGTACATTGTCTCAACAATGCTTTGGTAGGTGGTGCGTGTCAAAGTAGCACAGTTTTCAGACAGGTGGTAGAATTAATTAGTGAAATCAGCTGACTGAGTTCATGAGTGTGTGGCGAGGGGCGGTGAAGGGCAAGAATTGACACTATTGTACAACTAGAACTAGAGCAGATGATGCCACCCCGTTTCTGTGAACAGAGAAATTCAGACCCAAGATAGGGCACACAGGTTCTTTACCACTAATAATCAAGACACGTGGATATGAATATAAAAAGGTCTTTATTTCACAACAATTAGTTAAAATGTGGAAAACTGTTGACCAAACGAGAAAATAAATAAAATAAAAGACTTTCAGGCTGAGGCTTACCAGTAGGGCGGCTAGCTGGACAGTGAGTATCTTAAGAAACACCTCTCACCCAATTATGCTCCGCACAAACACTCACACTGCACACACACAAACTCTCAGTTAGGGAATCAAAATGGCAAAACACACTCTGTGAGAGAAACACCACCACAGGGCAAAAGCAGATCGCTTCCCTCACTGGGGCCTTCAGCACCTGAAATAAACAAAGAAAGGAAAAAAAAAAGTACAAAAACACAATTAGTCTGACACACTCTCAATTCACAACTTGCATTGGAATAAGTTCAAACCATGAAGGAGGACAACAATGAACAATTTTCTGGCCACAGAGGTCAGCCAGGGATGTAGAGATGCTCGGACAGGTTCACATCAAAAGGCTTATGGACCTGGACATAGCAGGAGCAGCAATGTGTTAACAAAGACACAGCGCAGTAATCAAATGTAATCCAGTTTATTGTGGGGCTAGGCTGGCTAGCCCAGAGACCCTCACGCTTGCCCCCCTTCTGCTTAATCTCGGGCCGCGTTTGGCGCCTCCGCTGTGGGCCAGATGCAGTACTGGGGGTCGGTGATGTTGAAGGCCGACCGGTCAGTGCACCCCGAGCTTCGGCGTGCGTGAGGTTTATCTCTAAAGATGTGGCTCTGCCGATGTTGAGCAGAAACTCACGACTGTATGCATATTTTAGAACAGATAGACGCGACGAAGACGTACAAAAACACTGACTCACAAGATAGAAAACACTGTTCTGTCGGGAGAGAGAGAAGCCGCAGCGTGTGCACGAATAATACAGTTCTGTGTGAACTTGAATAATTAGCTACACATCAGAAATCACTGATCACAGATCAGAAGGAAATGAAAAAAGACTTCTGTTTTCATTTGTACATCCAAACACTGAGAAACTGCCAACATTCACTCGTTCACAAGCCATGATCTCTCGAGGATGGCACTCGCATGGGCGTGTCAAATTCTCTGGGCGGAGGAAAGAGAGGTAACCGTTCCTGGTATGACATCATAACAGGAGAATTCAAGATCAGCTCGTCTGAGCTGTCATTTTCTCAAAGGCAGAGAAAGACAGCCAGAACATGGTTTACACCGATCAAAATTTCTAGCCACTTGGGGACAATAATCAGGCTAGGGGAACTCATTAATGTTGAAAAACCTCATAAAATTAAAATGTCATGCCATGGGAAATTTAAACACACACACATGTATTGCAACATGAATCGACGACACATTATCAGAAATATCAAAATACAAACTAAAACAAACCAACAGTGATCACGGGGAAACGGGGGACGTAGACAATACAACGATACCACACAGACTGCAAACACAAAGGAACTTAAGAAGGGGACAAAAGAGGTAGGTAATGAGGGAACACAGGTGGGGCAAATAAAACCAATAACAAGATAACAAGGGGGGTGGGAACTAGACAGACAGGAAAATAACAAACCACCACATGTGCTACACGAGACAGGAGAGGCATCTGACAATTACATGATGTTAAACAAGACTACACTTTAAAACCTTAACATGAATAACATTTCTTTAAGAGACTGACAATAGATCCATAAAATACACCAAAACACAACATAAATCCACAAAAGAAACCAATTAATTTTTTTTCCGCTGCAATCCAAATCTTGATAATCCATACGAGTGCGTGGAACGGATCCAAATTCAGCACTTCATCTTCATCTCCACTCTCAGCAGCGACCGCAACGTCAAATCACAGAGCAGATTATGATGAATTCAAAAATTGCGCCCACAAGAAGCGTTACAACATGTTTTACTGCAGTGATATCAAACACTCATTGGCTCTCGCCTGCTTCGTCACAGATTGCGACATGTCGTGTTTCTCCTAGTCGGTGGTCCAATGTCGTACAGTGAGAGGTTCAAAGACGGCCGTTGAGACCAAAGATAGCCTACGATCATTTACTGACAGTGTCAGAGATTCAGCTTGATCATCGCACTGTGTGTTTGCTGCTATGACCGACGTCTACTGGACAGCCAATAAAAACGTTTTTGTTGCATCGTCTTTTTTCAGCAAACATAAAAACTACAACTGCCAAAGTGTGATTCATCATGGTCGTGTTATTTACCACCAGCGCACGCTGATGGCGTTTATTCTTCTATAGAAACGGGCTTGTAGCCTAAGATTCAATAGGTCTCATCATCGTACGGTCTGCATACATGTCGTACCCAAGTTGAGGTCATCCCAGCTAGAAATTTTATAAAAGTAGCTCCTAACTTGCCGATTTAGGAGAAACTCTTAAAAATAATAGGCGTGTCAGTCTTAATTTTAGGACTCCGACATTTTTGCTCTTCACAAAGCATTTTAGCAATAAAACTAGCTCCTAAATCTGTGAAATGTTAAGAGTAGTCAAGAGGACTCCTAATTCACTAAGACCAAATCGACACTACTGAGGGGATTATGGGTGCTGAACCTTTTCTTCATAAATGCAATACATATTTAGATTTATAGATTTTAATCTATGATAAATATTTAATAAATAAATAAATAATGTTTATGGGGACTTGAACGAATGACTCGAACCCGAAGACTCGAGAGATGAACTAATCTTTTCTGTTTCTGCATTCAGCCTATGGGGACTTGAACGAATGACTCGAACCCGAAGACTCGAGAGATGGACTAATCTTTTCTGTTTCTGCATTCAGCCTATGGGGACTTGAACGAACGACTCGAACCTGAAGACTCAAGAGATTAACTAATCTTTTCTGTTTCTGCATTCAGCCTATGGGGACTTGAACGAACGACTCGAACCTGAAGACTCAAGAGATTAACTAATCTTTTCTGTTTCTGCATTCAGCCTATGGGGACTTGAACAAACGACTCGAACCTGAAGACTCGAGAGATGGACTAATCCATTCTGTTTTCAGACGCATGCATTGCATATGAGGCTGTCACGGCCCAGATCAGACATAATGATGGAATTAACGGCTCGAACCTGCAGTCACGAGAGGTAAACTAATCTTTCCAGAGATCAGACGTGATTAAATGTGAAGCGTCAAAAGAAAGAATGATTTGGATCCGGAGGTGAGGTAAACTAACAGACTGCATACATAGCCTGAAGCAAGCCAAGCAATTAATTAATAATTTCTTTCTCAAAGTTTGGCCATGGCTGCATTAGCTTATAGTTAATTTTTTATTCCAAAAGTACTAAATGAGTTGGAAAATGTAACATGTAACATTTTAATTAGATTCTGTTGAAATGAACGAAATGACTTGAAAAAAAGATTCAAAGATCAGTAAAATCAGAGTCAGTAAAATGATCCGAACTTCCCACTACTACTCTTGATCAACATTAGACCAAGGAGATAGTGGTGGTCTTCACGTGACAGGGCTCAATCATCACTTAATTATCTCATTAACTTTAACACTGCATCAGTGTTACTTTAACACCCTGTAGAGTGAACACATATGAACACGGTTCATTCAACACTGGGGATTTTGCTGTGTGATTATTGTGTCTGCTTTCCTTCCTCATTTAGCACAACACATCATTTGTGTATTTCTTTTAAAAAAAAGATACTAACAAAAACCTTTTTTACATTTGACTTCCTCTTGTGTATTTGTCAGCATCTCTTTCCTCAATGTAGGAAACATTAGGAGCAGACGCTCCCCTCATTTGCATTCTAGACGCCTGTGTCAGTATCAGTAAATCTCTCTGTACTAAATATAGACTTTATACAAAACATAGGCTATGCATCTCTGAAGATCTCAGCAGAGGAGGATTAAACAACTCCACAAACAGCATTAAATTGGAGTAAATAAATAAAGACAGGGACAAATAATGATTATTATCAAATGTACTGCAAATGCAGATAACAAACTTTAATATTGCACTTTTGTCAAACAGAAATGCACTTGCCAGTAAAGAACTGATTTTGAGCTAGGATGCAGTAAAGTACATTTACTGCTATTAAATTCTGTCATCATTTCCTCACCCTCATTTCATTCCAAACCTGTTTGACTTACTCTCTTCCGTGAAACACAAAATAAGATATTTTAAAGAATGTTGACAACCAAACCATAGGATACCATTGAATATTATATGGACAAAAAAACAGGCTTAAATTATTTTCTTTTATGTTAAACAGAAAGAAATTAATTCCGCTTTGGAATGAAATTAGGGTGAGTAAATGATCACATTTTTGGTTGAACAACCCCTTTAAAAACAATAATATTTTTAACGAGTTAACACCTAATTTATGCAAGACACTGATATCTATCTTTCAGGAGGTTCTCATTTAAATAATATTGTTAAATTTCATTAGATCAATTAAAAAGTTTATACAGCATTTAAAGAGAAAAAAGCTTTGTCCTTAATTCATGGGATCCAGGCTTTAAAGCTGTTTTGTTGACATTTTAACTGAATTTAACTGTAGTTTCATTTAACTGTAAGAGCATGGTAGTCACAGGTAAAACCATGCTCCCCGTTACCATGGGTTTCTAAAATGAATAAATAGCCTAATAATAAACTATTGAATTAAAAAAATATGGCCCCACTTTATATTAGGTGACCTTAAGTACTATGTACTTACATCAAAAAATAAGTACAATGTACTTAAGCCGCGTTTCCACCGAAATTACCCGGAACAGTTTGTACCAGGAACTTTTTTTTACAGGAACCTTTTTTCCCCCAGATCTGCTAATGTCTGCGTTTCCACTGCGTCTAAAGTACCGGGAAGATTAGGCAAAATTATAGTCCGGTGATGTAGGACTGCGCGCGGCTGCTCCTCCCAGTCAGCGACGGACAGTAATAATTTTTGCGCGATACTGTCTGCAACAATAACGAGGAGATGCAAGCAGCGCTGCTTTTGGAAGTTATGTATTGGTTTAATAAAGAGGTCATTAACAAAACGGCGGAAAAGAGACGAGCACTGATACTAAAGCGTATTCTGAAAGCTTGTAAAGCTAGATTTAAAATAAGACAACGTATGTTATTATCAGCTATTAGGAACATTGACCGTGAGATGGCTGAGACGAACGCGCGCCATCAGACAGAAAGAGCAAGACTGATATTTACTGAACGCAGAACGAAACGAACCTCGCAAAAGACTTTTAAAACTGCCGGTTGAAATAAAATGCGGCGTGAGTTCAACCAATCAGCATGTTCAGCACCCAAGTCCCACCCCCCAAAAGTTCCCGAACTTTGAAAAAGTACTACCCCGGGAGCAGGGCCGTTTGGAGTGGGAAATATTTACCCGGAACTTAATTTAGACCCTGGTTCGTGCGGTCGAAACACACCGAGTACCAGCCCAAAGTTCCTAGTTCCTGGGGAAAGTTCCAGCGGTGGAAACGCGGCTTTACTGTGTTCAAATTGTGTTGCAAAACACCTTTGCTGATATTGAGGTGGGATACGGGTAGAGTTAGGGACAGGTGTGGTGGTATGGGTAAGTTTAAGGGTAGGGTTAGGGACAGGTGTGGTGGTATGGGTAAGTTTAAGGGTAAAGTTAGGGACAAGTGTGGTGGTATGGGTTAGTTTAAGGGTAAAGTTAGGGACAGGTGTGGTGGTATGGGTTAGTTTAAGGGTAAAGTTAGGGACTGGTGTGGTGGTATGGGTAAGTTTAAGGGTAAAGTTAGGGACAGGTGTGGTGGTATGGGTTAGTTTAAGGGTAAAGTTAGGGACAGGTGTGGTGGTATGGGTAAGTTTAAGGGTAAAGTTAGGGACAGGTGTGGTGGTATGGGTAAGTTTAAGGGTAGGGTTAGGGACAGGTGTGGTGGTATGGGTTAGTTTAAGGGTAAAGTTAGGGACAGGTGTGGTGGTATGGGTAAGTTTAAGGGTAAAGTTAGGGACAGGTGTGGTGGTATGGGTAAGTTTAAGGGTAGGGTTAGGTGTAAGGGAAGTGTCAACAGTGTAATTACAAATGTAACTACAGAAATTAATTACAGACGTAATTACAAGCAGGTATTTTTAAAATTGTAAATACAATGTAAAAACATGTATGTACACAATAAGTGCATTGTATCAAATGATTAATTAAAATGTTAGTACATAGATACATACATTTATATTGCGCGATATTTAATGTAAGTAATAATAGCAACGTTTTTAATAAATACATACGTTGAATGAGGAGAGCAGAAACAAAATATAGTTTAACTGTTTAATATTTAGTTAAGTCAGATGAAGAAAGCATACAGAGCTCTGGGTCACAACTGTCCCTGATTACACAATCCTATGTGAGGCTTATGTTCAGGCAGTCTGCAACTGCTTGCCTTTCCCTCGACCCAACATTTATACACATTTATACATATATACAGCGCTGTGCAGGTATTCGCCATTTGCAGTTTCATGTGCCCAAATAAAAAAAACAGCGCCTAATATGGACACAGTCGATGAAAATGGAGGAGGGAAGGTCTCTCTCACTTTGGCCTGTCAATTCAGAAGACAAACCAATGGGCCGCTTTCCCAGCATGATGGGCCAGTCCTTTATTTTTTTCTTGAAAATGACCAAGGGTTTGTCCCCTCAACTGCTGGTTGCAATCAAAATCCATTATGTGGAGAAGAATCCTGGAATGTTTTCCTCAAAAAACGTAATTTATTTTTTGATTGAAGAAAGACAGACATGGACATCTTGGGTGAGTGAATTATCAGGAAACTGAACTAATCATTTAATGCTTCTCATAACAGGGTCAAAGCCAGTTTTGTCCTCAGTTTCCATGGGTTAGCCCAGATGAAGTGAGCACTGCTCAGTGTGCACACTACAGGCTGTTAAATGAATTAAATTAAATTATTATTCAATTGCAGACAAAGATTTTGGATAGCTAGGTTCGTGCAGTAGGAGGCCCAACATCATATTCTTTCATAGACACAACATTGCCAGCGGTGCCCCTGGCAATTAATGTTGAAAAAATCTGGAAATTTCATTACGAAATCAATGGTAATAGCATTTAATCAATGTTACAATGTGATGATGATCGAACATCATGTTTGCACTCTCAACTACAACTGACTTCAGCCACAGCTTTAGATGAAATCAACTTAAAACACATTCAAACTTTCTTATTACAAACCAGATTGACTTCATTTGTGTCAGGCGTCTACAGAAGCTCTTTTTGAGAATTAGCAGAGGTTTAGATGTTGATGTGTTATTGAAAACACCATTATGGTGATCAGTGTTTGCTTTAGTTGGGCAGTTTGACTCTCTGCATTTTATATCAATGTATGGTGTTTGTGGATAATATTAACATCTCAAAGTCTAATTGTGTCTGAAGAATGAACATGTGAGTTAGAGGTTACATATTTTAGAGGTTGTGTGTTTTCTGTCTCGAGTCTGATGTTTCTTTCTGCAGCTTTAAACATATTTATTATACCGGCTCTCGTGCTTCATTCAGCACATCACAATTTTTTTATCTAAAAAAGTTCGCAAATTTAAACAACTAGACCCACTATGGAGTCAACTGTCAAGAAGAAGAAAAAAAAAATACACAATGCAGAGAATAATCTACGGGAACTTCTCCTAACACCAATAAAGAAGATGGCTGCATTCAAGGACTCACTAATGCAGAAACATGATGGGAGGAATGTCTGTATAAATCCAACAAGACATTCTTGATCTTTCAGCAAAATTACATCAGATGACTGAAGATAATTCTTCATGGTTCAGAAACCTGTAAGGTCAACAAAGGACTCACAAGGACTGTTCCAACCACAAAAGAACATTACCCGTAAAGAACTACACGGACCCTAGTGGCATGTTTGTTTCTGTGGCAGCATGTCATTCGTCACTACAGACAATCAACACAGAGAAAGTGATATGTGCCTGTAACTTTTTCCAAGTTACATGACTAGACGATGGGGCTTATGCTAAAAAACATAAGCTACAGAATGGACTGATGTTTAAATTTGTATTATGTGAGTTATTAGAACTCCCAAAGGGGGTATTGTTGGATTACACATTTATACATTGTTATATCTAGGTCCCAATGTAATAGAATATAACTGAAAACATTATCTATATTTGTGTTTTACATTTTGAAGTAAACTTGAGGAAATTCTAGAAAGACAGCACGTTTTTTCTCAATAAAGAATCCTGCTGAAAAACCTATCCAAGTTCTCCTGGTCTCTACTTCAAGAAACCAGAGGTGGACAAAGTACACAACTCCATTACTCGAGTAAAAGTAAAAGTACTACTGGTCAAATATTACTCCGTTACAAGTGAAAGTTGTAAAAAGCTATTTTTACTTAAGTAAAAGTACAGAAGTACTTTTTTATAAAAGTACTTAAGTATCAAAAGTAAATTTCCTTTTTTATGTCAATGCATTATTTTATTATTGTTGCATTGTTGTATGAATGCACGCTATAGCCATCATGGTGGTTTAACCCAGTCAGTGATGCTCCATCCAACATGTTAGCATAAGACCACCTTGAACTAATTTAAATACTTGTATAAAAGTTACAAAGCCGCTGTCACTTTAAGGCAGAATGCACAAATCCTATACACTGATACACATCCGATATTCCCCCAACTGTTTACGTTCACTTAAGACATAATCAACTTTGTTTACGTGAATACTTTCCAAAATAAAAATTTTTGGTCTGTTTAATTGCGAAAAAACGCAAAAGAAAGGTCTATTCAGTACTCATGCTCTGGCATCTGAGAGAGACAAAAACCAGACTGAACTGAGCTCTTTCATCATGCTTTTTCATGATTCATCCATATGTCTATGCTTCTCTTTCTCTCAGACATTTACATTTTTTAAGACATTCATCAAGTGTATGCCAACGAAACTAATCTTTAATCTTTTCAGAAAACTGAAACTTACTTTATAATATGGCCATGGGTACACACACTGTGCCAAGGAACCCTCTTTTTCCATTTTGCTATAAACTGATCTGTGTTCAAAAAATGTTGGGAATTTTGACCCTACAAAAGTGATTATTTATAGGCTGTCTGCAAAAAAAAAAAAAAAAAAAAAAATTCATCCACTGACTTGCAAAGCTGCTACAGATACGACTTTCGACTTTGAGGACCTTGGAATAAATGTAGTGGAGTATAAAGTACGATATTTGTCTTTCAAATGTAGTGAAGTAAAAGTAAAAGTTTCCCTAAAAAAATAATACTTCAGTAAAGTACAGATACTCAAAAAGTGTACTTAAGTACAGTACTCAAGTAAATGTACTTAGTTACTGTCCACCTCTGAAACAACAGAAGTTCACAACAGCGTCATGCAGTTATCTGAATCTGCTGATGACAAACTCTTCTTCATTATGCTGCCTGCCATTATAATCTTCTTCTCGCTGGGCACTCTAATCTGGCAAGTTCCCTTTTTATTTTCTGCAAATGTATAAAGGCCCAATCCCAATTCTGTTTTATACCCCTTCGCCTTCCCCTACCCCTACACCAACCTGTTCCCCTTGCCCCTTGAAACAGAGTGCCAAGGAGTAGGGGTGAAAATATTCCCCTAAGAAATGGGACACCACTACTATACCATTACACCTCATCATACCCCATTTCTTTTATTATAAAATCCTGTGACATTTAACCAGTATGAACAACAATGAAGTGCGTAGGCTATATCTAACAGA